>NC_090729.1:188453172-188490672 GCF_036898095.1 Palaemon carinicauda | reverse complement strand
TAACAGATGTTTTATAGCACCTTAATAAAAGGATTAATAAGGAAATGTTCTGGTGGGTACAGAAGATTGACAAGGTTGACCTAAAGGGTACAAATGATTTACAAGGTTATATTCTGATGGGTACAAATGATTTACAAGGTTATATTCTGATGGGTACAAATGATTTACAAGGTTATGTTCTGATAGGTACAAATGATTGACAAGGTTATGTTCTAATAGGTACAAGTGACTGACAAGGTTATGTTCTGATTGGTACAAATGATTGACAAGGTTATGTTCTGATGGGTACAAATGATTGACAAGGTTATGTTCTGATGGGTACAAATGATTGACAAGGTTATGTTCTGATGGGTACAAATGATTGACAAGGTTATGTTTTTATAGGTACAAATGATTGACAAGGTTATGTTCTGATGGGTACAAATGATTGACAAGGTTATGTTCTGATGGGTACAAATGATTGACAAGGTTATGTTCTGATGGGTACAAATGACTGACAAGGTTATGTTCTCATGGGTATAAATGACTGACAAGGTTATGTTCTGATGAGTACAAATGATTCAAAAGGCTATGTTCTGGTGGGTACAAATGAATGACAAGGTTATATCCTGATGGGTACAAATGACTGACAAGGTTATATCCTGATGGGTACAAATGAATGACAAGGTTATATCCTGATGGGTACAAATGACTGACAAGGTTATGTTCTCATGGGTATAAATGACTGACAAGAATATGTTCTGATGGGTACAAATGATTGACAAGGTTATGGTCTGTTAAGTGCAAATGACTGACGAGGTTATATTATGAGGACAAATGACTGACAAGGTTATATTCTGATGGGTACAAATGACTGACAAGGTTATGTCCTGATGGGTACAAATGAATGACAAGGTTATGTTCTGATGTTCTATCAAAGGCATCCTCTTCCACCAAACCTCTATTCTCTATATCATCCTTCACTTTATCTCGCCATATAAATCTTTGCCTCTTTCTCGATCTTCTGCCCATAATATGTTCCTCCCAAGCCCTCCTCTCTCCCTCTCCACCATTCTCACCACATGCCCGCACCATCTATGTCACTTATCATCTCTGTAATCTTTACTAGACCTGCCATTCTTCTTATTTCATGATTTTCCAATCTTTCAAGTAGCAATGTCTCTAGAAAAACTCTCTCTGACGAGCAGTGTAAATAATGTGCAACTGGCTAACTATTTTTTTTTTTATTTTTTTTTTATTTTCCCCGCCCCTCTTTCTGTAGTCAGATGTCTAGTAGCAGACAGACCTCGTTCAAGTAGCAATGTTTCTAAAAAAAACTCTCTCTGACGAGCAGTGTAAACAATGTGCAACTAGCAAACTATTTTTATTATTTTTTTTTATCTTAATTTTCCCCGCCCCTCTTTCTGTAGTCAGATGCCTAGTGGCAGACAGACCTCGTTCAAGTAGCAATGTTTCTAAAAAAAAACTCTCTCTGACGAGCAGTGTAGATAATATGCAACTGGCTAACTATTTTTATTATTTTTATTTTTAATTTTCCCCGCCCCTCTTTCTGTAGTCAGATGTCTAGTAGCAGACAGTTCCTCGTTCGCTTTCAGAAATAGGCGAAGCGTCCACTCAACAGTACGAAAAGAGGAAATGAATGTATCCAATTCACGAAGGGAATCCATGTTTTTTTTTATTACTTCGAGAGATGGGAAGGAACATTTCCCTCGCAATAGCTATGCAAAAAACCTCGAAGAGCGAGTCGATGGAATTTCTATTGTATAGAATGGACTGAACGGGGTTTCTTTGATGTTCAATTTCTATTTATACTGAAGAGAAACTTTGGTGAGATGTATATTGAAAAAAAAATGATAGAGAAAGATAAAAGTTTTTGGAAGAAATAGATTATTCCTATAGATGAGAAAACATAGTTGGGAATAGTAAGTATTCCGTTTAGATATAGATTTCTTAAATGAAGTTAATGAAAAGGTTAAAAGATGGTTAAATCTAAGTTAAGAAAATGGTGTTGAGAATTTCTAGATATGAATGGATAAAGAATAGAGGAAAATAGAGGTTTATGGAAGACATAAATTATTTCTATAGATGGGGAAAAATAGTTGGGAAAAGGAAGTATTTCGTTTAGATACAAATTTCTAAAATTAAGTTAATGAAAATGTTGAAAGATGGTTAAATGCAAGTTAAAGATACGGCGTTGAGAGATATAAATTGATAATAAATAGAGAAAGAGAGGATTTTGGAAAATATGAATTATTTCTATATATGGAAACCAATTATTAAGAATAAAAATTATTTCGTTCAGATACAAATTTCTAAAATGATGTTAATGAAAATGTTGAAAGATGGTTATAAATGTAAGTTAAGGATATGCCTTTGAGAATTTCTAAAGATATTAAATGAAAAAAAGTAGAGAAAGATGGAGGTTTTTGGAAGATATAAATTATTCCTATAGATTAAAGAAAAATAGTTAAGAATAAAAATAATTTCGTTTAGATACAAATTTCTAAAATGAAGTCGATTAAAATGTTGAATGGTGGTTAAATGTAAGTTAAGGATTTATCGTAGAGAATTTCTAAAGATGAAGATGAATAATACGAGACGGACCAGTGAATAGAGCACAATTAAGGTAGAATAACTTGAATTGTAAGAGAAGCTGTCGTGGGGAGAGAGAGCTATGAATGCAGTGGGTATACGAAGTGGTTAGGAAACGTCTTTTCTGGATCTTACGCGTCTGAAGACATGACGTTGTTCAGGAGATGGAGCTCAAGCAATTTCAGTTTGTTTACGTTGCATATGAGCAAACAGATAGTCAAATCAGCTTCCATTTTCCTGTACAGAATTCCAATTTCTATCCCAATATGTTTATAGGATTTGGTTCTCTCTAGATTTGAAGCCGACATTTCTTGTATGCTATTTCTAAATGATAAAAATTTGCCGTTGTATAAAAACTGGAAACTCGTGGAATTTCAATATATTTACGTTATATATGAGGATACGGATAGTCATATTAGCTTCCATTTTTCTACTGAATTCCCAATTCTATCCCAAATGGGTAAAAAAAAATTTTTTTTCTAAACTTGAAGCCGACATTTAATGCATGCTATTTCTAAATGATAAAATATATGCCTTTTTACAGAATCTGGAAACTCATCCAATCTCAGTTTGTTTACGTTGCATCTGAGCAAACAGATAGTCAAATTAGCTTCTATTTTTCTGTACATAATTCCAAATTCTATACCAATTGGTTTGAAGAATTTGGTTCTCCCTAGATTTGAAGCCGACATTTCGTGTATGTAATTTAAATGACAGAATTTATGCCTTACACAAAACCTGGAAATTCATGCAATTTCAATTTGTTTATGCTGCATATGAGCTTAAAGATAGTCAAATGAGCCTCCATTTTGATGTACAGAATTTCGACTTCTATCCCAATAGGTTTAAGTAATTTGGTTCTCTCTAGATTTGAAGTGGACATTTCATGAATGCAATTTCTAAACGTTAGAAACAATGCCTTTGTATAAAATCTTGAAACTTATGCAATTTGTTTGTTTACGTTGCCTATAAGCAAACAGATAGTCAAATTAGCTTCCATTTTCCTGTACAGAATTCCAATTTCAATCCCAATATGTTAACAGCATTTGGTTCTCTCTAGACTTGAAGCCGATATTTCATATATGCAATTTATAAATATTAAAATCTATATCTTTGTACAAAATATTGAAACTTAAGCAATTTCAATTTGTTTACTGAGCATACAGATAGTCAAATCAGCATCTATTTTCCTGTACAGAATTCCAATTTCAATCCCAATATGTTTAGAGCATTTGGGTCTCTCTAGACTTGAAGCCGACATTTCATATATGCTATTTCTAAATGTTAGAAACTATACCTTTTTATAAAATCTGGAAACTGATGTAGCTTTCAACTTGTTTACGTTGTATATGAGAATACAGATAGTCAGATTAGCTTCCCTGTTCCTGTAGAGAATTGCAAATTCTATCACAATAGCTTTAAAGAATTTGATTCTTTCTAGGCTTGATGCCAACATTTCATGTATGCAATTTTTATGTATTAAAAACTAGGCCTTTGTACAAAATCTGGAAGCCATTTAGAATTACAACATATCATCTTTACCTTCTTTTGATTAGAATCTTATTTAAGTAAAATTTGGAAATCAAATCGCCTGAAATTACATATAAAAATCAGACTATATATCAGTTTAGTAAGATTTGTGGTACTGTATGGATATGAGTCATGACATGTCAGTGAAACAATCTACAACAGATTTAGTAGATTTAAGAACAAAGCCCTTAGAAGGATATTGGGAGTTAAATGGCAGGGCAGAATTAGAAATAAAACTATAAGAGAGAATACTCGAGTACCATATGTGGATGAGATAATGTTGAGGGGTAGATGGAGATGGTTTGGGCATGCTCTTCTCACTCCTCAAGAGAGATTATTTCATCAAACTTTCAACTGGGTTCCACAAGGCACTAGTAGAGTTGGAAGACCCAGGCCTTCATGGGTGAGACGTATTGATTTTAAAGCTCAAAATAGAAGCGACTGGCAAAATCTAACCGAGGGCCTTTGCATCAATAGGCGTAAGAGATGATATGGAAATATATATATATATATATATATATTATATATAAATATATATATATATATATATATATTATATATAAATATATATATATATATATATATATATACATATATATATATATATATATGTATATATATATTTATATATATATGTATATATATATATATATATATATATTTATATATATATATGTATATATATATATATATATACATTTATATATATGTATATATATACACATTTATATATATAAATATATATGTATATATATATTTATATGTATATATATATATATATATATATTTATATATATATATATATATATATATACATATATATATATATATATATACACATTTATATATATATGTGTATATATGTAAATATATATAAATATATATATGTATATATATATTTATATGTGTATATATATATATATATATATGTATGTATATATATATATAAATATAAATATATATGTATAGATATAAATATATATATATATATATATATGTATATATATATATATATATATATGTATATATATATATATATATATAAATATATATATATATATATATATACATATATATATATATATATATATATAATTTCCTCTTCTGGGATACAAAAATATAGGAAAAGATCCCTGTTGATATGTCTGGAGGCTTTGTTTTTCCCGACGAAAAGACGGAAACCAAGATTTTCCAGATACCGATATTTTCTGAATCAGAGGTTTGGAAATTGGATGAGCTGGAAATGTGGTAATAAAGCATGAGGGAAAAAAATTAAAGGAGAGGAAAGACTTTATTTCGACTCCTTTTTAATATATATCTTGTTTGAAAGATATGAGATATTAAAGATAAAATTGCCTTTGGATATGAGTGTTGGTTAGCTTCAAGATTGTGGAGAGAGAGAGAGAGAGAGAGAGAGAGAGAGAGAGAGAGAGAAAGTTTGCTTCAAGCCTGTGGAGAGAGAGAGAGAGAGAGAGAGAGAGAGAGAGAGAGTTTGCTTCAAGACTGTGGAGAGAGAGAGAGAGAGAGAGAGAGAGAGAAAGAGAGGTTAGCTCTCAAGAGTTGTGTTGGAGAGAGAGAGAGAGAGAGAGAGAGAGAGAGAGGTTAACTCTTAAGAATTGTATTGGAGAGAGAGAGAGAGAGAGAGAGAGAGAGAGAGAGAGAGAGAGAGAGAGGGGAGAGCGAGAGAGAGAGAGAGGTTAACTCTTAAGAATTGTATTGGAGAGAGAGAGAGAGAGAGAGAGAGAGTGAGAGGTTAACTCTTAAGAAATGTATTGGAGAGCGAGAGAGAGAGAGAGAGAGAGAGAGAGAGAGAGAGAGAGAGGTTACCTCTCAAGAATTGTTTTAGAGAGAGAGAGAGAGAGAGAGAGAGAGAGAGAGAGAAAGAGAGAGAGGGGCATTTATACGAAAAATAATTGTTCCTATGGAATAGCTGATAAACTAGAGAAAACTTTTACACTTATCTCTATAAGCATACATATGACGTAAACACTGACAAATAATTAGAATTGGCGATATCACCCTTAAAAATTTCTAAAAAAAATCGTAAATTTAATTTTCATCCAAACCAGGATATTTATCTCTAATAAAATTCTCTCTTCAACATTACATTGATGCCTGATAAGTTTGAACAAGGCCATTATCTATCGTTCATAACAGCACAACTGTGTTTGGTTATTTACTTGGAGACTTATGTTAATATAAATATTGTGAGGTCATTTTAAATGGTAATCATAACCTTATACCAGAATATCCTTCATACTAGCTTCAACACAATTTTTCTTTTTTTCTTTTTTTTTTAAAGTTGAAACAGAGGAACGTCTTTTTAAACTGTATTGGAGTAGTTCAGTTTCTGACCCATATTAGTTTCCATACTTAAATATGTTTGATTAGTATGTATGCATATTACTTATAGTACTCCCATTTCGCTGATTACATTGGTATGTTTACAATCAAATGCAAAGTAATGAATAAAAATTGATAAATAAAAAAAATGATTTTCAACCACAGAACAAAACTGAGACAGGAATAAAAATTGATAAATGAAAAAAATGATTTTCAACCACAGAAAAAAACTGAGACAGGAATAAAAACTGATAAATGAAAAAAATGATTTTCAACCACAGAACAAAACTGAGACAGGAATAAAAATGGATAAATGAAAAAAATGATTTTCAACCACAGAACAAAACTGAGACAGGAATATGGAGTATAATTATTAATGTCAAAAGACCTAGAGGGGAGATATAAACTCACTTTGAAAATGAAATAGGAAATGGTAGAGGGAAGTCAGGGAAACCAAAGGATTTATACAGAAATGACTACATGGGAAAATTTGATGAAAATATGAAAAATCATGAGGACTAACTATATCTCATCCAAATGACAAAAGTTCTAGAAGAAATAACCAAACTTTCTCAGACAAAATGAAGCAAAAATCTTTAGATAACAACGCATCCGTGAAGGTGGAAGGCATTATTAAGAAAGGAAGGAAAGAGGAAGCGAACGATGGAAGACGAGGAAATTGCTGGAAGGGAAGAAGGATTCATCGCAAGAATTCATTACTGTCTGAGAAAGTTTTGAGTGGCTCTGGAAAACCACAGAGAAGATACTGGAAGTTTTCGAAGCCGGTCATGAATGGCAGAGGCAAGGGACAGTGATATTGGCCTAGCTAGTAGGACAATGCCCTAGAGGCTGACCATATATACTGCATATAAGATCAGGACCCTAGTCCCCTCAACCGTGGCTAATGACTCAGCAGGTAGCCTTATAGGATCCCACAAACCAGAGGTGAGGAACAGTGCCAATGCCTATGCAGGACAATGCCCTAGAGACTGTTTATCTCCTTAGCCCACTCTCCTTATAAGCTAGGACCAGGAAGGGAAAGACAATGGCTACTGATGATACAGCAAGTAGATTCTTAGCTCACAAGGATGGTGAGGTTGCAGACACAATAAAACTATCAAGCTTGATTAGAACTCGAACCCCAGTCTGGAAGAACACCAGGCAGGGACATTTCGAATAGGCCACAACTTTAATTTACGTTGAAGCACGGTTTGTGTTTATTCAGTGGTACATACATACATACACACATATACCAAGGCACTTCCCCCAATTTTGGGGGGTAGCCGACATCAACAAATGCAACAAAAACCAAAAAAAGGGGACCTCTACTCTCTACGTTCCTCCCAGCCTAACAAGGGACTCAACTGAGTTCAGCTGGTACTGCTAGGGCGCCACAGCCCACCCTCCCACATTATCCACCACAGATGAAGCTTCATAATGCTGAATCCCCTATTGCTGCTACCTCCGCGGTCTTCCAAGGCACCGGAGGAAGCAGCAGGGCCTACCAGAACTGCGTCACAATCGCTCGCCATTCATTCCTATTTCTAGCATCGACATTCAGTGGTACCCTTTCATACTTCTATATTGGGGTCCAGTAGTCGGGATATATTTGGGTGCTCAGATGAAAATGCTTATGCGTTAGCTAGCTTCCAAATCTGTTGATATCTAATTCTAAAAGTTTCTATATAGTTAACAATGAATGATCTACATGTTTCATTATGTATGGAAAATCTAATGAAAAAATTTATTTAGATTTTTATCTCTTTGTTGATTTGCTATTCCACTCTCGGTTACCCAAACTTCTCTCTCTCTCTCTCTCTCTCTCTCTCTCTCTCTCTCTCTCTCTCTCTCTAGGAGTTCCACTGCCCCAACACACTTCAAGCTGAAACTCTCTCAGCAGTTCAAAATCAAAGGCCTTGGAGTTTCATAATGCTGAGACTTACATCATTCCTCTACTTATTCATTTAAAGCTATAGTAATCTTGACCAAATAACTGATTATGGTTGTGATAGCCTACTGGAAACGCCCATGTCTCGCAATCTACCGGCCTGGTGTTCGAGTCCCGCTTAAGCTCGATAGTTTCTTGTAGTGTCTGCAACCTCACCATCCTTGTGAGCTAAGGATTATGCGTTTGGGGAGCCTATAAATCTACTTACTGAATTATCAGTAGCCATTGCCTGGCCCTTCCTGGTTCTAGCTTGGAAGGAAAAGGGGCTAAGGAGCTAATCATTCTCTAGGGCATTGTCCTGCTATGGCATTGTCACTGTCCCTCACCTCCGCCATTCACGAGTGACCTTTAAACAAACAATCAAGCTATAACAATCATCAGTAGAAACTCTGTTTAGTATATTTCTACTGATACGTTAATATGTCTATCTACTGAGTCATCACCAGCCCATTACCTGACCCTCCTTGGTCCTAGCTTGGGTGAAGAGATGGGTTAGGCGCTGATTGTATGTCTCTAGATCATTGTCCTGCTATGGCATTGCAACTGTCCCTTGCATCTGCCATTCATGAGCGACTTTTAAACAATTCATCACGTTATAAAAATCAATTGTGAAAACTGTTAAGTATATTTCAACCCAAACATTGTTTTTCTTTATATTTCAAAAAAAAAAAGAAAAAAAAAAAAAAAAAAAAAAAAAAAAAAAAAAAAAAGGATCGGGGAGAGTGACCTAATTCTTCCAATCTGATTTTGCAGAATATTTCAGGTCATGAATCCGTGGAATACATAAGCTCATTTATTTAATCTCATATTCATTTTATTCAACTGACGATGCTTTCCATTAAAACACTAATTTAAATTACATCTATAAAATCTGGCAAAATCTCGTATGATATTTTTATTCATTGACCTATTTCAAGGTTTAAAGGCCACTCATGAATAGCAGAGTAAAGGGACAGTGACATTGCCCTATCAAGCAGGACAATGCTTTAGACAGAGACTAACCATATTACATATGATCAGCGCCCAAGCCCCCTCTCCACCCATGCTAGGACCAAGGAGGGCCAGGCAGTTGCTGCTGATAACTCAGCAGATAGACCTATAGACTCCCCCTACAGCTCCCATCCTTAGCTCACAAGGATGGTGGAGTTGCAGCAACCAAAGAAACCAACGAGTTTGAACGGGACTCGAACCCCTGTCTGATGATAATTACTAGTCGGGGGACATTACCACATCGGCCACCACAATGCTATTTTTTATATATATTTAAATCTCGGTATAATGAAATCCTGGAGTTCTGAAGGATTTATCCACTAATTTTTTAGGGATTGCTGTGGTCTGATTGGGAACGTTTCTTCCTGTTGTTTACCAAACAGGAATTTTTTTAGGGATTGCTGGTGGCCTGATTGGGAACGTTTTCTTCCTGTTGTTTACCAAACAGGAATTTTTTAGGGATTGCTGTGGCCTGATTGGGAACGTTTCTTCCTGGTGTTTACCAAACAGGAATTTTTTAGGGATTGCTGTGGCCCTGATTGGGAACGTTTCTTCCTGTTGTTTACCAAACAGGAATTTTTTAGGGATTGCTGTGGCCTGATTGGGAACGTTTCTTCCTGGTGTTTACCAAACAGGAATTTTTTAGGGATTGCTGTGGCCTGATTGGGAACGTTTCTTCCTGTTGTTTACCAAACAGGAATTTTTTAGGGATTGCTGTGGCCTGATTGGGAACGTTTTCTTCCTGTGTGTTTACCAAACAGGAATTTTTTAGGGATTGCTGTGGCCTGATTGGGAACGTTTCTTCCTAGTGTTTACCAAACAGGAATTTTTTAGGGATTGCTGTGGCCTGATTGGGAACGTTTCTTCCTGGTGTTTACCAAACAGTAATTTTTTTAGGGATTGCTGTGGCCTGATTGGGAACGTTTCTTCCTGTTGTTTACCAAACAAGGAATTTTTTAGGGATTGCTGTGGCCTGATTGGGAACGTTTCTTCCTGGTGTTTACCAAACAGGAATTTTTTAGGGATTGCTCTGGCCTGATTGGGGACGTTGTCTTCCTGGTAAAATTAAACCCAGACAGGGGTTGGAGTCCCGCTCAGACTCGTTAGTGCCTTTAGTGTCTGCAACCTTACCATCCTTATGAGCTAAGGTTGGGGGTTTTGGGGGAGCCAATAGGTCTATCTGTTGAGTCATCAGCAGCCACTGCCTGCCCTTGGTCCTAGCTTGGGCGCTGATTATATAATATATGGTCAGTCTCTAAGGCATTGCCCTGCTTGCTAGGGCAATGTCACTGTCCATTACCTCTGCCATTCATAAGCGACCCTTTAAACCTTTTAAAGTTATCTGGATCTGACCTGATGAGACAGGTAGATGACCTTTGGTTATGAGGTATCACAATGTTGTTAAAAGAAGTAAAAAAACTCCTGTTCAATTTCACTGTTCGAATTTTGGTTCGCATTTTATGCAATAGATCAGTGAAGTGAAATGTTGTTTTGATAATTCGCTTTTAGAAATGTTTGTGCGTGGATTAGCTGTCAGTATTAATTGAAATCAACCTGTATTTGGGTTAGCCTTTCATTTCAAAGTAACTGTGTTTATTATTATAATTATTATTATTACTATTATTATTATTATTATTATTATTATTATTATTATTTGCTAAGCTACAAAACTACTTGTAAAAGCAGGGATGCAATAAGCCCAGGGGCCCCAACAGGGCAAATAGCCCAGTGAGGAAAAGAAACAAGGAAAAATAAAATATTTTAAGATTAGAAACATTAAAATCAAATATTTTCTATATAAACTAAGGCAAAGTAAAATATTTTTTTAAAGAACACTGACAACATTAGAATAAAATATTTCCTATATGAACCATAAAAGCTTTAACAAAACAAGAGAAAGAGAAATTAGATAGAATAGTGTGCCCGAGTGACCCTCAAGCAAGAGAACTCTAACCCAAGACAGGGGAAGATGTAAGAAATAAATTAACACTTATCTAACTGTTCAACCACTGGAAATTTAATAATGTACCCTCAAGCAAGAGAACTCTAACCCAATACAGGGGAAGGTGTAAGAAATCTATTAACATTTAGCTAACTGTGCCCACCTACTGAAAAAATAATAGTGCATCCTCAAGCAAAAGAACTCTAACCCAAGACATTGTAAGATGTAACAATGCAATTAACATTCATTTGACTATGTCCACCCACTAAAAAATTTAATAGTGCACCCTCAAGCAAGAGAACTCTAACCTCAGAGAGGGAAAGATGTAAGAAATAAAATTAACAATTATCTGTGTTCACCCACTGAAAAATTTAATAGTGCACCCTCAAGCAAGAGAACTCTAACCCAGATAGGGGAAGATGTAAGAAATAAATTAAATATTATCTGTGTTCACCCACTGAAAATTTAATAGTGCACCCTCAAGCAAGAGAACTCTAACCCCAGATAGGGGAAGATGTAAGAAATAAATTAAATATTATCTGTGTTCACCCCACTGACAAATTTTATAGTGCACCCTCAAGCAAGAAAATTCTAACCCCAGATAGGGGAAGATGTAAGAAATAAATTAAATATTATCTGTGTTCACCCACTGAAAATTTAATAGTGCACCCTCAAGCAAGACGAACTCTAACCCCAGACAGGGGAAGATGTAAGAAATAAATTAACAATTATCTGTGTCCCACCCACTAAAAATTTAATAGTGTACCCTCAACCAAGAGAACTCTAACCCCAGACAGGGGAAGATGTAAGAAATAAATTAACAATTATCTGTGTTCACCCACTGAAAAATTTAATAGTGTACCCTCAACCAAGAGAACTCTAACCCCAGACAGGGGAAGATGTAAGAAATAAATTAACAATTATCTGTGTTCACCCACTGAAAAATTTTATAGTGCACCCTCAAGCAAGAGAACTCTAACCCAATAGTTTAGATGTAAAAATTACATAATAATTTATCTAACTGTGTTCACCTCCGAAAATTTAATAGTGTACCCTCAAGCAAGAAAACTCTAACTCAATAGTGTAAGATGTAAAAAATACATTAACATTTAGTTATCTATGTTCATTCACTAAAACCTTAATAGTGAACCCTCAAGCAAGAGAACTCTAACGTCAATAGTGTAAGATATAAAAATTATATTATCATTTAGTTATCTGTGTTCACCCACTTGGAAATTTAATCAATGCTATGATTCTTGCCACACAGAAAACCCGTCAAATGGAAATGAAAAATTTTTCATAATAAGACTTCCGAGACTAATTATGCGAGATAGATGGCTTCGTCCATAATTGAATCATGACAAACTGCAGTCGTTATCCGGACGTGGTATCACAACGTTGTCCTAATTAGGGTAATCGATATGTGGCCCCACTTTCCTGACCAGGACAATTTTCGGACCCCACAAACTTCAATTTTTGGGCGAGAGGTTTGATAGCCGATACTGACAGGGGTCATATGTAAATACAAAAATGTTTTGAAAATCTACTTTTTATCTATTCGATTTTCTGTATCTATTTTATGATCTAGTATATGCCTCCCGTCAAAAAAAAGCCTGGTAAATATTGAGATATGTATGTACACAGTCAAACATGTAGATTTTGTGGGAGATTGTGGTTTCCGAGTGCACCTTTCGGGGACACACCCTCTCACCATGGTATGGCTATTCCCTACCGGAGATGGACGGGGGAAAGACAGAGTAGTTATACGTATGGGCAATGCCTCTGAGTATCACTAAAAGATATACATAAGCACACACATATATATGTGTGTGTATATATATAAAATAAATAAATAAATAAATAAATAAATAAATATATATATATATATATATATATATATATATATATATATATATATAATATATATATATATATGTTTATATATATATATATATATATATATATATATATATATATAATATATATATATATATATAGTATATATATATATTATATATATATATATAGATTTATATATATAGCCAGACACCCTGATCCTTATTATATAAAAAGAGATTATGTGTCAAAATTTTGAACAATCCGTTTATATGATACATGTTTGGAGCTATACGAAACATAATTCTAAGTTTCTCTAAGCCATTTATGAATGACAGAGGCAAGGGACAGTAACAATGCTGCTGCAAGACAATGTCCTGGGCCTAAACACTGGCCATATGCACATGAGCTCAAGGTTCAAGCCCCCTCTTCCACCAGGTTTAGGACCAGGGAGAGTAAGGCAATGGCTGCTGATGACTCAGCAGGTAGGCCTATAGTCTCCCCCAAACTCATCCATTCCTCGCAAGGATAGTGAGGTTACAGACAGCACAAAAAGCTATCAAGTTTGAGCAGGGTTTCGAAGCCCAGTCCAGCAGATTCAGAAGGATAGTGAGGGTTGCAGAAACTACAAGAAAACCATCGTGGTTTAAGAAGGACTCGAACCCCGGCCCAGCAGATCCCTAGGCAGGGGACGTTTCCATTAGACCACCACAACCTTAATATATAGTCGGCTGTGCAAGTTTCCTCTGAGCATTACGAGACCAAAAGCTATTTTTCATATACGCTTCCCAAACCTCCCTATACTTTTTCACAATCGAGTATAAGCAGGGTTCGAACCCCGGTCTAGCAGATAGCCAGGGAGAGACGTTTCCAATAGACTGCCACAATCTTAAGATATAGTTGAGCTGTCCAAGTTTCCTCTGAGCATTACAAGACCAATAGCCGGTTTCATATGGGCTCCCCAAACCTCCCTATCCTTTTCTCACAATCGAGTTTAAGCAGGGTTCGAACCCTGGTCCAGCAGATAGCTAGGGAGTGACGTTTCTAATAGCACACTACAATCTTAAGATATAGTTTCAGCTGTCCAAGTTTCCTCTGAGCATTACGAGACCAACAGCCCAGTTTCCATATAGGCTCCCCAAACCTCCCTATCCTTTTCTCGCAAGGGTTGCAGAAAACTACAAGAAACTATCGAGTTTAAGCAGGGTTCGAACCCCGGTCTAGCATGTCGCTAGGGAAGGACGTTTTCAATAGGCTGCCACAACCTTAAGATATAGTTTGCCTGTCCAAGTGTCCTGTGAGCATTACGAGACTAAAAGCTAGTTTCATATACGCTTCCCAAACCTCTCTACTCCTTTTCTCACATCGAGTTTAAGCAGGGTTCGAACCCCGGTCTAGCATATCGCTAGGGAGGGACGCTTCCAATAGCCCACTACAATCTTAAGATATAGTTCAGCTGTCCAAGTTTGCTCTGAGCATTACAAGACCAACGGCAAGTTTAGGGACCTGAAAACTGAACTCAATTTCGCTGATTTCGCCTGTTTCCGCATGATTGGAAAACCATATGTTTCGAGGTTATGGCTTTAAAGGGAGAGTTCCACAGGGCTGCTTCGACAAGGGAATTTACGGAGAGCTGGAAGATTCTTCGCGGAATTTGGTGGATGGTTTAATGGTTTGCCATTACCTCGACAAAGGAGATTAAAAAGCTTTCGTAATCATGGTACGAACTTATTCTTGTTCGGTTTTCTTTTCTGTATTTGAGGTTAAAAAGTACTCTAAACTGTTGGAAATTTGTATTAATAAACGGTAAAAGTCTGGCAACATTTATTCCAAGATTTCTACCGTTTTAAAAACGGTTATATTGACGTAAAAGAGTGATATTACGGTTAACAACCAGTCAAAGATAAAAAATTAAGGTAAAATTGCGGTCGCTGGCATTTTACTGAAATTCTGGTTAAGAACAATATATTTTTTACAGAGAATTTCGTATTAAAATTACGGTTTTTTCTAACAGTGTAGTATGATATATATACATAATCCTAGCAACTTAGATATATATATATATATATATATATATATATATATATATATATATATATATATATATATATATATATATATATATATATATATATATATGTCTGTATATATATATATATATATATATATATATATATATATATATAATATATATATATATATATATATATATATAGATATATATATATATATTTTGTTTCTTATTCTGTCAAGTGACTGATGATATGGTTTCAAGAAAACTCTTCACCTAATGTTTTTTGTATTTTATATAATACCTTTACTTAATTATTGAATAACGTTTTTTACTGATTTTCTATATATTTAAATGATTCATTAACTCATTATAGTAACAATTTTACCTCTCCCCTCTCTCTCTCTCTCTCTCATCCTCTCTCGTCTCTCTCTCTCTCTCTCTCTCTCTCTCTCTCTCTCTCTCTCTCTCTCTCTCTCTCTCTCTAACACTTATAATTGAAGGTTATTAAAATACCCAGGAATGTTTAAAAAAAATCTGGGAATTACAATTTTATTGTTCTAGGTCAAGGAGCAACAGAAAATGCTGATATATATATATATATATATATATATATATATATATATATATATATATATATATATATATATATATATATATATATATATATATATATATAATATTTGAATTGGGATACCTTCATGTGGCAAAAGAGTTTATGTATCACTATGATCAGCATAGGTGTACTAGTCAGCACCACCCCATACGAGGTTGGTTTGCCGTGAATGATTAGACTAAAGTTTCCCACCATCACTGAGTCAACGTTGGCCAGTGTGGTGATCAAAAAGACATGTCTGAGGCCTTTATCCTGCAGTTGATCAGAAAAATTGTACTGTTGTTTTCTGAGTATAAAGAAAATGAAGCTAGAAACCCAAACAAGGGTTTATGCCTTATCAGTTCATTGTTGATACACAAAACCAAAGATTGAAATTCTAAAATAGTAGAATTCTATAAACCAGTATTATAGACATATTTTTGTGTGAATTATTGAGCTAAATCAATATTAGGATTTGTTTTTTAGCGACTAATCCTATATAAGAAAACATTGAATTGTGTGTGATTTAAGACACGAACCGAGTTCCTAATTGTTTGTTAGTCCAGCATAATTTTCTTGGTAATTCTAATCCCTCTCCAGTGGAAATCCTTAGAGTTACTGTAGTAGCTTCAATGTAAAGCAACTGCCCTTCTAATGAGGAGATCTGTAAGCAGGGTCCCAGGAATAAAAGCCCTTTACATTTCTTTTGCTGAAGGGGGAAGGAACCATTGCATTATCATGGGCAAAGCCAAAGTTTGAGAGATTTTTTTCTGTCTTTACTTAGTCAGACTGGTTATTCTTTTTATGAGCAGTTTGTTAAGCTGTGGTTATTCTTAGGACATTTAAAAGGACAGTTTTATTTCATCATTCTCAAGAGTAATTTGTCAGATTATGGTTATTCTTTTTGCACGCTAGAAGGGACAGTTTTATTTCAACATTTTCAAGACTGGTTTATTAAGCTGTGGTTATTCTTTGCACGCTAAATGGGACAGTTTTGTTTCATCATTCTTAAGAGTAATTTTTCAGACTATGGTTATTAATTTCACATTAAAAGGGATAGTTTTATTTCATCATTCTCAAGAGGAATTTGTCAGACTATGGTTATTCTTTGCACAATAAAAAGGAACGTTGTTATTTCAAAATTTTTAAGAGTAGTTTGTTAAGCTATTGTTATTCTTTGCAAACTAAAAGGGACAGTTTTATTTCATCATTCTCAAGAGGAATTTGTCAGATTATGGTTATTCTTTGCACGCTAGAAGGGACAGTTTTATTTCATCATTCTCAAGAGGAATTTGTCAGACTGGTTATTCTTTGCACATGCAGGGTCATTAGCAGCCAATGCCTGACCCTCCCTGGTCCTAGGATGATGGAGAGAGTGCTTTGGCACTAATCAGATGTATATATGATCAGTTTCTAGGGCACTGTCCAGCAAGCTAAGGCAATGTCCCTATCCCTTGCCTGTGCCATTCATGAGTAGCCTTTAAATGTTTAAACTGCCATTCTAGAAATATCATCATCCAGTGTATATATAATCAGTCTCTCGGGCATTGTCCAGCTTCCTAGAGCAATGTCACCATCCCTTGCCTCTGCCATTCATGAGTGGCCTTTAAACCTTTGAATCGGTTGAACTTCAAAAGTTCAGAGTTGCAGCAAATGTTTTAATGTTGAACAGGCTGACATAAATCTTTTAGTAGTTCATATATGACATATCTGTTTTGATGATGAAGTTTTTAACATATTTCATTATTCTTTTTTTCGCATATCGTTTATTTATTTCCTTATTTCCTTTCCTCACTGGGCTATTTTTCCCTATTCGAGCCCTTGGGTTTATAGCATCTTGGTTTTCCAACTAGGGTTGTAGCTTAGCTAATAATATAAAATAATAATAATAATAATACTACTAATAATAATAATAATAATAATAATAATAATAATAATAATAATAGAAATATTATCATCCAGTTGCCTATCGTAGATAACGTTGGACACTAATCCCTTTTTTTCTTTAAAGCTTCAAAGGCTGAGTTCTTGGAACTGATGGCTTCGTCCATAATTGAGTTATGGGAAATTTCAGACCTTTTGCTGATGCAGTTCACAACGCTGCGTTATTAGGACAGGTAATAATGCCGGAACTCATTATCCTAATGCAAAGCCGTCCTTTATACTGCATAATGTCCATTGGATAATCATTATACGATTCAAATTAAAGGATTGAAGGACGCTCATGAATGGCAGATGCAAGGGACAATGACAGTGCCCTATCAAGCAGGACAGTGCCCTAGCACCCAAGGCCCCTCTCCACACAAGCTAGGACCAAAGAGGGCCAGGCAATGGCTGCTGATGACTCAGCAGATAGACCTATAGGCTCCCCTACAGCTCCCATCCTTAGCTCACAAGGATAGTGAGTTTGCAGCTATCAAAGGAACTACCGAGTTTTAGTGGGACTCGAACCGCAGTCTGGCGATCACCAGGCAAGGACGCTACCACCATGCCACCACGACCCTGCTGCATAATGTCCATTGGGTATTATTCATTATACAATTCTGATTCAAGCTTAAAGAAGGATTTATCTAAACCGAAACACTGCAAAAATGTCACATTACTTTTTGTGTGGAATTATAAATAAGAAAATTAAAATCAACTGAAAAATAAAGTAAATCATATCATAAATCTATTTTCCTCTACTTATTAAATGATAATTTACCATTACTGTGATTTGTGGATCTTTGAAGAAAAACTGTATTTTGGTTTTCATTTTAGATTTACCCTAAATGGTAGTTTGTTAGAAAAAAGTCATTTTATCCAAGAATAGATTGAAATGAAAAGGATTTAAGAATATTTAGAGTTTGAAACGGTTTAAAGGGAATCTTTAGTTTTAATTTGATATTTGAATTCGGTAATACTCCCAATTAAATGAAACGTGAAGGATTTAAGTTTATTTTGAGTTTGAAACGATTTAAAGGAAATTTTGAGTTTTAATTTGTCGTTTGAATTTAGTAATATTCTTAATTAAATGAATAGTGAATAATTTAAGTTTATTTTGAGCTTGAAACGATTTAAAGGAAATTTTGAGTTTTAATTTGATGTTTGGATTTAGTAATATTCTCATTTGAATGAAACGTAAATGATTTAAGCTTATCTTAAGTTTAAAACGTTTTAAAAAATCGAGTATTATTTGATGTTTAAATTGTGCAAAAAATTACATGGATGAGCTTAGGGATTTAACTGATAGATATACAAAACCTCCTCTCTCCGACTCCCCAGAAATTATGCAGATTGACTCCCGGAAGAGCTTTTAAGTAAACTTTCCGCCAGGGCTTTCGAAGATAAGTTTACATGTTAATGCATATTCATTCTTCCGGCCCTTTCGACAAAAGGCAGCGTCGTCAAGGCATGGGGGCCAGTGACAGGCTGAGTGACGGGACGCCTTTGTTCATGGGGAAATCTAATGAATGCTGACTTTTTATAAAAAACAAATGGGAACATCTAAGACAATGATTGGCTTAAGAGATAGGCAGCAATGCTGAGAGGGGCGTGCATTATAGAAGGAGGAGACAGACACAGACAGGCAAGCAGGAAAACAGGCAGAAATACAGCCATAGAAGGGGAGACTGACACAGACAGGCAAGCAGGAAACAGGCAGAAAGGCGGCCATGGAAGGGAGGCGCAGACACAGACAGGCAAGCAGGCAAACAGGCAGAAAGATAGCCATAGAAGGGAGGCACAAGCATGGACAGGCAAGCAGGAATAAAGCAGAAAGACAGCCGTACGTATAAAAAATATTTTCAGACAAAATTGATAGAAATACAGTCAGATGTATAGAAATATTTTCAAATTTGTTAGACAGACTAGACGAACAGAGAGAGAGAGAGAGAGAGAGAGGAGAGAGAGAGAGAGAGAGAGAGAGAGAGAGAGAGAGAGAGAGAGAGAGAGAGAGAGAGAGAGAGAGACAAAGGGCAGTCCAATGTATGAAAAGTCTGATTGGACGACCTCAGATAGAATGTTTCAATCAGTTACCTTAAGATTTAGCTTTTTCTGAATAAAATAACGAGTCTAGTAGATATCAAAAATAGTCAAATTTGGAATAACAAAAGTAATAGGTACACCCATTCACTAGGAGTAAGGCTTATTTTTTCCTTCACTATTCCTGTGTCCTAATCCTTCACTGCAAAATATATGTTTTATACGTCAAGGTTAATGACCCTAGACTCATAAGGGGATATGTTTGACAGTGTATTTCCATCAGAGTGGAGAATTCCACAAAACTTAACAATTCAGCATGTTGAAAGAGCAAGATTGCATCTTGCTTGCCGAAGATTAGTCAGTACCATTTGAGCTATCAGTAGACAAGGCACTCACCTAAGAGTATCGGCTGTGTACAAGTGTATTCACAAACCTTTTTGTAGAAAAAAAAAAAAAAAAAAACGTTCCGATGTCTCATTATCTGATGACATGGGGCACCTGTATCACCTTTCAACCTACTTAATTTGTTAATAGACAAAATTCTCACCAATGAAATCTATATAAAAGGATGATATGTAATTATCCTCCTTCGTATGATGTATTATGTTAAATTAATAAACACTTGCAAAGCAAATAAATGGAAAGTTAACAGTAACGTTAACTAGATTCCAAGGAAAACGAAATTCCATTACTTCAGTCACATTGCAATAGATTCCTAGATAACATACGACAAACAATAACAAATGTAGCGATTTCTGGTTCACTGCAGGATAAAGACCTCAGACATCAAGGAAAATGAAATTCCATTACTGTCTCATTGCAAGAGATTCCTAGATAACATACGACAAACAATAACAAATGCAGCCATTTCTAGTTCACTGCAGGACAAAGGCCTCAGACATGAGGTATATTATTCCTACAAACACGAAAGATGTCTGCTTCTCCGACGTGTATCTCGAGGCATTCACTCTTAGTTGAAAACTTCCAAAGACGACTAAACATTTGGCTGTTTTTTTTTCTGTTCTGTCTATTATTATCAACTATTTCCCACTTTGGTGTTTCCACTCTACTTTACTCATTATTTTCATTATCTTTTCTTTAATTTTATGTATACCATTTTCCCTCTTATTATCCTCATCTAAATATTTCATGTTAATTGTTCATTACCTCTTATATCGTTTACTTGTTTTCTTTTATTTCCTTTCCTCACTGGGATATTTTTCCCTGTTGGAGCCCTTGGTCTTATAGCATCTTGCTTTTCCAACTAGGGTTGTAGCTTAGCTAGTAATAATAATAATAATGATAATAATAATAATAATAATAATAATAATAATAATAATAATAATAATAATAATAATAATAATAATAATAATAATAATAATAATAATAATAAATATTTCTTGCTCTACTTTCTTCTAACCTTAGTAGGAATTTTCCCTCGACTTTTTTTAAGGATCGTTAATTTCTTCACTTATTCTTTAACTTTATGTACACTGTTTTCACTTATTCTTTAACTTTATGTACACTGGTTTCCCTATTCTTATCTCCACCTAAATCTATCCTGTTCTTTCATCTGACATTAGCAGGATTTTCCACCTCACGTGTCTTCCATTCGTTTTTTTCATCTTATTTTCTCTACCTCCGTTTCCATTGCAATGACCATCCATTTCTCTGCTTCCCACGCAAGTCGTTCTCGTTTAGTCTAGTGTCTCTCTCTCTCTCTCTCTCTCTCTCTCTCTCTCTCTCTCTCTCTCTCTCTCTCTCATGGCCGCTCGTAGTCGTCCTGAATACTTCAACCCTGGATTCTACTCGCCAAGCAAAACATTATTGTGTATTCTCTCTCTCTCTCTCTCTCTCTCTCTCTCTCTCTCT
Organism: Palaemon carinicauda; assembly: GCF_036898095.1. Classification (NCBI taxonomy): domain Eukaryota; kingdom Metazoa; phylum Arthropoda; class Malacostraca; order Decapoda; family Palaemonidae; genus Palaemon; species Palaemon carinicauda. The sequence goes on along the minus strand of NC_090729.1, from coordinate 188,469,050 downwards.
CTCTCTCTCTCTCTCTCTCTCTCTCTCTCTCTCTCTCTCTCGTAATCGCCCTAAATACTTTTATCCTGGATTCCTCTTAATTCAGCAATTACGAACAAATGACTGTCAGGGCAAACCTAGTGACCCACTCCACTTCTTTCAAAGATAAAAGTTACAAATAAAAAAGTATTGCTTTCTTTCCGGGATTACTTATACATACACACATTTATATTTTTCCTTACAATATATCTCATAATGTACTTTTGATAGCAAAATATTTCAAGATGAAGATGGAACCAAAATTAATCATACCTACACCGTTAGAAAAAAAAACGTAATTTTAATAGGAAATTCTCCGTAAAAATATACTGTTCTCAACCGTATTTCAGTAAAATACAGACGACCGTAATTTGTTCGAAATATTCTGAATTCAAATGAGCGTTCGAGATATTCTGAAATCAAATGATCGTTCAAAATATTTTGAAATCAAATGAGTGTTCGAAAAATTCTGAAATCAAATGAGCGTTCAAGATATTCTGAAATCAAATGAACTTTCAAGATATTCTGAAATCAAATGAGCGTTCGAAATATTCTGAAATCAAATTAGTGCTCGAAATATTCTGAAATCAAATGAACGTTCAAGATATTCTGAAATCAAATGAGCTTTTGAGATATTCTGAAATCAAACGAACGTTCAAGATATTCTGAAATCAATTGAGCGTTCGAGATATTTTGAAATCAAACGAGCGTTTGAGATATTCTGAAATCAACTGAGCATCCCTAAACGTCTTCGTTAAAAGTGGTAGTAATTACTCGCTATGAACATTGGTTTCTATAGCGGAAAATATATCAATATCAGCTACAAAATAGATGAATTCTTCTAGGAAAAGTCCCTGATGATTGAATGGCGACATAATGAGGGAAAAATGGGGAAATTTCTATAGCAAAATGGGGAACGGAAAAGAAAAGACGAGGATGGAAAGAATTATGGCGAGCGCTAATTATACTCCTCTTGAATGTGATGCTGATTTATGACGACATTTTTTTGGGGAAAAGAAGAAGAGTAATGTTTGTCATAGGAATGATATTTATCTAAAAAGAAAAAGACGTAAGAAAAATGGAAAACAGGGGGTTGTAGCACCATAACGCTTGGTTTTTTATTTATATGGATAAGAATATTGAAAATACGTCTAGAATTATATTGTTGTATCTCATGTTTTTTTTTTATTTATATGGACCAGAATATTCAAAATACGTCTAGATTTCCTTATATTATATCTCGTACAATGGTTTTATTTCACTATTTTCCATGTATAAATCATATTCTACTTTATCTAAATGCTTTGCAATACATTTCAATCACAGCTGTCATTCTGATAGAACTTGAAATCTCGTACAAGAAATTACGTATTTCCTGTAATTCCTTTTTAAGGAAAACGTAGATATGCTAGAGGCTTCTAGCCATCTACCTTCTAATCATTGGAACAGGATGGGACACACACTGCATCATGTTTCAGGACGCTAAATATAACATACCAATCTACCTCCATCTATTATGGGACTTCCATCGTCCTACCAAAAGTTAAATTTACTAAGAAAATACTAAAAACTGCTACCTTAGTTTTATGAATTCTTGTTCCATCCTCCTACCACGAGGTATATTTACTAAGAAAATACTTAAACTGCTACCTTAGTTTTATGAATTCTTGTTCCATCCTCCTACCACGAGGTATATTTACTAAGAAAATACTTAAACTGCTACATTAGTTTTAGAAATTCTTGTTCTATTCCCCTACCATGAGGTATATTTACTAAGAAAATGCTTAAACTGCTACCTTAATTTTAGGAATTCTTGTTCTATTTCCCTACCATGATGTATATTTACTAAGAAAATACTTAAAACTGCTACCTTAGTTTTAGGAATTCTTGTTCCATCCTCCTACCACTAGGTATATTTACTAAGAAAATGCTTAAACTGCTACCTTAGTTTTAGGAATTCTTGTTCCATCCTCCTACCACTAGGTATATTTACTAAGAAAATGCTTAAACTGCTACCTTAGTTTTAGGAATTCTTGTTCCATCCTCCTACCATGAGGAATATTTACTAAGAAAATACTTAAGCTGCTACCTTAGTTTTAGGTATTCTTGTTCCATCCTCCTACCATGAGGTATATTTACCAAGAAAATACATAAAATGCTACCTTAGTTTTAGGCATTCTTGTTCTATTCCCCTAACATGAGGTATATTTACTAAGAAAATACTGCTACCTCTTGGTAATACATTCCATCGTCTGTATCTAATCATGGGACCTTAACTAAATTAAGATTTCTACAACAATTTCTGCAGTTTTTCTTTGGTATTTACCAGTAGAGAACCATCTACAAAATATAATAGGACAATGAAAACCTTTTAATCGGTTCTGGAAATTATTTCCCCAAATTATAAATTTAGCATACTTTCAAAATCCCATATTAAATTGAAATTGCGAGTTACTAAAATGAAATAACGCGATCAGCTTTTGTAAAATCGACATGCCAAAAGGGGGATCATATTTCCCTCAATTAGTGTTGGAGCATGAGAGCCGATTATGATACTCTGCCCACGGTCATATACATTGTCATCGATCATTGAATCAACACTTAATTAGTTCGTGTTTCTCTCTACATCATTAGCAGGGTCCACCCGCAGACTTTCAATTTGGGAGTACGTACCACACCCTTTACGCCACAAACTAAATATGCGTTAAGTAATTATGAATTGATAGGTAATAGTTACCAGTTAAAGTCACTTATCCGTAAATAAATTTAACTATAAGCCCTTTCCACACGAGAAGCAAATACAGAGCGGGCACTGATTTGCCCTTATTTATCTCGTTTTAAAAGTGTTGCCAAATCTAACAGTTCAAGGCAGACAGTAAGCACAGACAGGCGAAACTTTTGATTTGTGTCACATGCCAGGCAGAAGTAAGTTTAATCAAAGTTGTGTCAGACAAGTCAGGCATCCATCCAGTGCCTCAACAACATGCACGCCCACTTCAATTTGCCCATTGTTCCCTTGTCCATGACGTAATCTACGCTTGATCGTCACCCACACAACAAAATTGGTAAAGCTGTCTGCCCGCCGTGCATTTGCGCTCGCATGGAAGGGCCTTATGTTGCATGTTAAGTTTTACTGCAATCAGCGCTAAAGGCTTCGTAATATTAATATACTAGTTTGCCTAAAAATTTACCCTTTAGTTACACACCTAACAACTTTAGTAAAATATTACTTACAACAATTCTTTATTCCATACCTAGCCTCTCCCCCATAACTTTACTTACACCTACTTTACTTTTAAACTTTCCCCATTACTCCAGTCTGAAATATCGCCTAAGACAATACAACGTCTATGACAAAACATTATCTTCCTGTTATAGCATTTCTGCTCAAGGGTTTTTAATTTTAGTCCTATTCCTTTAGATCTTCAAGATAAGATTGGCTTACTAGTTTACGAAATTTAGAAAAAGGATAAAAATTTTATCGGCAGTTTCATGCAGTTATATTTTGACTTGCTTCAAGAAAGTCAAAAACATTGTAGGGGGATAAATAGTTCTTTAGATAATACCAACTTTAGCCAATAGAAAACTATCTAGTAGAGTGAAAATTTAACGATTATTTTACCAAAGTTTCTTACCGAAATCTTTTAGTGTATGAAGGTTATAAGGATTACTAAAAATACAAACTAAATTGTAAATGCTGGTTTTATATTTAACCTCTTCCCCTTCTCTTGTTTAAAGGAAATAGTTAATTTCTATTCCAAGAGTATTTAAAACCAAGATTATCTACTCTCCTAGGAATACCATGGCTTACTCTTTCCTAGGATTTATTGAAAACTATCTAGTAGTGAAAATTTAATGATTATTTTAACAAAAGTTTCTTTCCGAAATCTTAAGAGTATGAATCTTATAGGGTTTACAAAAAATAAACCAAATTGTAAATGCTGGTTTTATATTTAACCTCTTCCCCTTCACTTGTTTAAAGAAATAGTTTATTTCTATTTCAAGAACATTCAAAACCAATTTTATCTATTCTCCTAGGAATAACATGGCTTACTCTTTCCTAGGATTTATTTACCCTAAAATTGAGCATTTAAGTATTTTTAATTTCAGTTTAACAGTAAAATCAGTATATACTAATGATTTTAAAATGACCTGGTTTATTTTTATTCTAATTAAAGACACAGCCTTCTGGTAAACATTCACTTTCCTGTTACCAAATTTCTCAAAATAAATTTCATAGTACTTATTTTCAACTCAAAATTTCTCCATAAATGGCAAAATTTAAAGGATATCAATAAGCAATAAATCTTAAATTACTTAATTCCTTATACTTTTGCTCGTTCATAATAGCGCTGTTGAATTAAATCTATAGCTATAGCTACTATTTTTATACTTAAGCCCCTGTGAACTGTGGACAATCTTAGTCTGTTCTATTTACTGCTAAACATTTGATTAGGGCCATACAACGTACCAGTGTCTTCAGACTTGTTCCAGAGGAATTCTAAATTATCTAATTTGAGTTCAGGTATATTTAAACATCACAATTTCAACTTAGAATATTACCAATCGTATTTTTGTGTCTTAAGGATTACCTACGCATCCATTGTGAAAGTACAAGTAAAAAATATTTGTGCCATAAGAATTATATTTACAACGAACAATGGAAATAGGTAAATGCTTTTCGAAACTCAGCCCAAATTTGCATACACTGAATTTTATTAAGTTAAGTTAATATATTAAGGTATGAGCGTGCATAATTAAGACACCAAGGTTTGCCTTAGTTAAAATGTAAAATATTTGTGCCATGAGAATTATATTTACAATGAACAAGGGAAATAGCTAAATGCTTTTCGAAACTTTCCAAATTTGCACACAATTTGTGAAGTTAAAAGTTAATATATTTAACGCATGAGCGTGCATAACTAGACAAAGGTTAGCCTTAGTTAATTATATTATACACTTTACATCAATACAGAATAGATTTGAGTATATACATAAATCAGTAACTTGCTCAAACAATGAAATTTTTACAATCGTCAATTCCCGTAAACCCTAAAAAATAAGCCCCACAGTGAAGAATATTTTTAATTAAACTTTTAAAGTTACCTTTTAGAAATTTATCAGAATTAGAAAATTTGATTTCAACATACAATCATTAAAGTTATTGATCAACTGCTATTCAGATCCTTGTTAAAAGTGAAAAAGGTACGAAGATTTCAACGACTTTGGGGCAAAGTATTGCGAGAACCGCAGAGTACCAAGTGGACAGAACTGCCCGTTAAGCTCGACAGAAAGGCAGGATTGCGTTGCTATACAAGGAGTAACTTCTCACATGCGACGTCACTGGAATTAAAGATACTCTAGTTAGATTCAGTGGCTGATTTACCAATAGTCTAACTATACGTAGCCCTAAGATATATTACATTTAGTAACCCTATTGGACGATTGTAACATCAAAGAGTTAAAATTTGGATGAAAAGGCAGTGCCAGCTTCACTAAAATAATTTACGATAAGCCTGTTTAAATGAAAAGCTATTAGTTGATTTAGTTTTAGTTAATTACTAAGCAAAAACATAGTAATTAAGAGATTAACTGAATTATAGTTTGCAAGCTTACCCATCACTAAAATAATCCCCTCAAACTTTAAATCTACAATTTGAGTAATCCCAACATTTCATATCCTTACAGAATTAAACTAAAAATTCCTTCCACATTGTAGTAAAAGTTAAGCTTAAAAGTCTACAATAAAAAACCACTTATAAGACTTGTTCAACGCCATTTTACTTAATGCCCACCTTCAAGCTATTTTAACGCCAGCAAATTAAATTCTATAAAATTCGGAGCTAAATGAATTTATATCATGGTAAAATAAGAGTTTGTAAGCTTACACGAGAGTTGACACAAGCCACTTTTAAGCCTTTAACAATTTCCTACTTAATATCCAACTTTCAATACTCTATAGCAATTACAGGCAAAAATAAAGTTTACCTGGAAACCTAATCAAAAGTTGACCACTTATAAGGCACACTTTACACTAGTTAGTGTCACTTCAGCTACTTAAATGCTGATTATTTATAGGCAACAGATCAAAGGTTTGGCCAACTATGGTTTAGTATGCGTAAACATATAGATTTGAATAATAGGTTTGTATAATCACAGGTTTAAGTAATAGGTTTGTATAATCAGTTTTGGATTATCAAATGAGTTTGTATAATAGTTTTGTAAAATATTTGATCTGTTATTTGTATTTTCAAAATATAATAAAAAACTTTAAAATTAAGGTATTTCACTCTACAATATATTAAATTACGTTAATTAGCTCAATCTGGACAATTGCAAAATTAAAAGTGAAAATTTACGTTAAGTAGCTTTTGCTGGACAATTGCAAAATTAAGTGAAAATTTACGTTAAGTAACTTTCTGGACAATTGCAAAATTAAGCGCATATTTACGTTACCTAGCTTAATCTGGAAAATGCAAAATTTATTTTTGTTGATTTAATTTCTTAAAAGCAAATGATTAGTTACGTTAAATTGTCCATTAGAATAAAACTAAGTTTGTCCACTCAAAAAAGTTTCAGAAGTTAACGTCCATCAGACTACTGTAGAATAAAGAAATTTGATTCCTTAGTGTTTTAGTTAGAGGAACTTTCTGACGTTAGAGGAACTAATTTCGCTGAAACCATGAATAATTAAGAAACGTAGGAACTTTCTTGACGTTAGAGAAACCAATTCCACTGAAACTATGAATAGTTAAGAAACTTCGACGTTAAAGGAACTTTTGACGTTAGTCCACTGAAACCATGAATAATTAAGAAACTTCGATGTTGAAGGAACTTTTGACGTTAGAGAAACTAGTTCCACTGAAACCATGAATAATTGAGGAACTTTAACGTTATAGAGGAACTCATTAAATTTAAAGGTACTAAATTCCACAGACAATTTCATAAATTGAGGAACTTTGACGTTTGAGGAACTTTCTGGCGAAAGCTATAAATTCACTGGAACTATTTATTTAATTGAACCATAATTAAAACTAATTACGTAGATAATTATTTAATGCAAGCAAAAACACCTGTAATTATAATTAAAACAATTTACGGACGTTAACTTCCAAGACTAATTTGAGTGGTAAAAATATTCCTGAAAGAGAGCGGGTTAGTACACAACCCCCCATGTCTTGTCCGCAGGTCCTAAGACCTGCGGACAAGACATGGGGGGCTCCTCCTGCCACCTGTAGGGGCGCCGCCCCTACAGGGGAGGAGGAGAAATATAGAAAGTAATAAAAGATTGGAAAACTCACCTTTTAAAGTCAAACTTATTATGGTCTGACTTGGAGACTAGGAGACTATATATTTTATAGATGTGCTTCAGATATTTTCTTCAGAATTGGAATGCCAGAAAATAAGTCAATCTTCTAAAATACATTTTCTTCATTGAGCTGTTTTTGATAATCTTGGGATACGGTCCAATCAACAAGCATCTGGAATAAATATTAAAAGTAAATTGGAGAATTACTAATTTGATATTCCTTATTCTAAATAATTGATATTAAAGCAATTACATAAAAGTAGATAGTTGAAAATATGTAGTTTGATATTTAAAATTAAAAATTTAAGAGTTAAAAAGTATATTGGTATTTAAACATTACAAGCGACATATCTATATGAATAATTGCTAAAAGTTGATAAGTCTATTGGTATTTAAACATTAAAAACGACAAATCTATATGAATAATTACTAGAAGTTGAATAGGCTATTGGTATTTGAAAAATTATGAACAATTCATAGCCTAGTTGAAAAGTCTAATTATAGTAAAAAAATTGTAAACTCCGAAGTACTTAATATATTGTACACTATCCTTTTTGGTATAGTAGTGATCTGCAGTAGAAAATATTAAATCTCTCCTATTTCGAAATTGTTGAATTTCAGATTCTAGTCGAAATCACCAGCTTCTGAAAAATTCACATATTTCAGTATCTGCTTAAAAATATACCTAAAAGTTCCTTAAATAATTATGTGAATTAGAAAAGTTTTGAACAGGTTTCTTGAAATTCAGATTTAAACTAATTTCTATAAAAAAAAATTTGAGGAAGAGTTATGACAAATTTTAAACATGTTTCTTGAAATTATTAGAATTAAAAAAATAAAAAAAAATATGAAAAATTATGACAAATTTTAAACAGGTTTCTTGAAATTATCAGAATGACAATTTTCTATAATAAACATAAGAGGAAAACTTATGTTTACTGGCATTTATGTTAAAGTTATATTAATAACTTGTAACTTATGACAAAAGATACATTTCACAAAAAATGAAACTCCTATGCAAGTTGCCTGACTAGAAAAGTATTAACAGTTATATAAAAAGTAATTTAGTGAAAGTATAAAGTTTAAAACGGTAAAGTAAACTTTAAACAAAGCCTTCAACACCCAAAGAGCCAGCAAAGTTTGCTATGAAATTTTAAAAATACCCTAAAATTGAAACCAACTATTCAAATCTAAAAAATAAACTTGACAACTAAAAATTTAAAAAGAGTAAAACTTTAATTAAAACTAAAATAGTAAAATTAAAAAAAATTAAACTTGAAACATTTAAAAGAAAAAATCTTCAAATACTAAAAAATTGATAAACTTTAAAAACACAATGATTATAATAAATTTTAAAATAGAAAACTTGCAGACAAACATAAAATAACAGAAATACTTGAAAATACAGACAAACTTATCGTCCAACGAAACTTCCACGTCCCAATGGCAGACATTCCTGAAATAGATGTCGTCACCGAACGAACAAAGGACGACCTGCAAAACTGCCACAAAATTCTCGAAGAAATAAACGGCTTCCAAATCCAAAACCGTCAGGAAAATGTCTCCCAACAACGTCTTACCACAAAGGCCCACAGCCCCATTCAAAATTAACAGCGACGACAAGAGCAAGACGACGAAGAAGGGCTGCGAATTCCTAGCTTCAACTGAAGTTGATTCGTTGTGACGTCATTGTCAAGAACAAGGACTATCAAGGAAAGATTTCCAGGCAAGGAGGAGGTAAAACGCAAACAAACATTTGCCTTGCTTAGATTTAAGGGGTGACTCTTCTTATTCCCATTTCTATATTATTATTATTATTATTATTATTATTATTATTATTATTATTATTATTATTATTATTATTAATAATAATTTAGAAATTATTATTATTATTATTAATAATAATAATTTTGAAATTATTATTATTATTATTATTATCATCATTATTATTATTATTATTATTATCATCATTATTATTATTATTATTATTATTAGTCAAGCTACAACCCTAGTTGGAAAAGCAAAATGCTATAAGCCCAAAGTCTCCAATAAGGGAAAAATAGCCCAGTGAGGAAAGGAAATAAGGAAATAAATAAATGATGAAAATAAATTAATAACATATTCTAAATAACAGTAACAGCGCCAATACAAATATGTCCTATATAAACTATTAACAATGTAAAAAACAGATATGTCATTATATAAACTATAAAAAGACTCATGTCAGCCTGGTCAACATAAATACATTTGCTCCAACTTTGAACTTTTGAAGTTCTACCGATTCAACTACCCGATTAGGAAGATTATTATTATTATTATTATTATTATTATTATTATTATTATTATTATCATTATTGTTATTATTATTATTATTATAATTATTTTTATTATTATTATTACTACCTGCTAAGCTACAACCCTAGTTGGAAAAGCAGAATGCTATAATCCCAGGGGCTCCAATAGGGAAAATATCCAAGTGAGGGAAGGAAAAAAGGAAAATAAAATATTTTAAGAAGAGTAATAACATTAAGATAAATACCACCTATATAGAATATAAAAACTTTAACAAAACAAGAGGAAGAGAAATAAGTTAACAGTGTGCTCGAGTGTACTCGCAAGCAAGAGAAATCTAACCCAAGGCAGTGGAAGACCATGGTACGGAGGTTATGACGCTACCCAAGACTAGAGAACAATGGTTTGATTTTGGAGTGTCCTTCTCCTAGAAGAGCTGCTTGCCATAGCTAAAGAGTCTCTTCTACCCTTACCAGGAGGAAAGTGGCCACTGAACAATTACAGCGCAGTAGCTCCTTGAGTGAAGAAATATTGTTTGGTAATCTGTGTTGACAGGTGTATGAAAACAGAGGAGAATATGTAAAGAATAGGCCAGACTATTCAGTGTGTGTGTAGGCAAAAGGAAAATGAACCGTAACCAGAGAGAAGGATCCAAGTAGTACTGTCTGGCCAGATAAAAGACCCCATAACTCTCTAGCGGTAGTATCTCAAGGCTTAACCTTTACTGTTAAGCATTTTCTATCTATTTCTGTCTTGCGCCTCTGCTTGACCAATTCCCTTCTCCCTCTACTTAATTTGTATTTTAGTCTTCCTAGCCTTAGTCGGTTTTAGATTGGACCCCCCCTTATAGCGAGAGGGATCACAGGCTGTTATACGAAGGATAAGCTTGTGAAGGAGTCAGATCATATCAAAACACGAAGGACAGACAGGATGATGATGGCATGACACCAGTAGGATGACCGAGGCCGGAGTCGGAGTGTTCAGTCGGGGGCGCCCAAAAGCAGACAAGGCCTCCCCAAGCCATGTCCCACCTCGGTCCCAGAAAAATTGATTTCTTCTTATTGCAGTTCCGAACTGGACTATCCTACCTAGTCTTCCTTTCCTTAAATTTAAAGAAAGACTAGGGTGACTAAATTGAAGATTTGAATTTGCATCTAATTTCGTACAAAATTTTGCTAAAACCTTCTTCATTCTTTCGTTACAAAACATACTTTTATCAATTTCCAAAAACGAATCTTCTGGCTGAAGATTTCTTGAGAAAATGGCCCTATTGAAAAAAAAATCTTTTTTATATGTTTTAAATTAGTTCAAAAGAAAGTCTCTCTCTCTCGCTCTCTCTCTCTCTCTCTCTCTCTCTCTCTCTCTCTCTCTCTCTCTCTCTCTCTCTCTCTCTCTCTCTCATTCTATGCTTTTCAAGATATTCTACAACTATGAGAACATGATATGTTTATATGTACTCTTTAAACGGTATATATATATATATATATATATATATATATATATATATATATATATATATATACATATATATATATATATATATATATATTATATATATAGATATATATAAATATATATATATATATATATATATATATATATATATATATATATATATATATATATATATACATATATATATATATATATATATATATATATATATATATATATATATATATATATATGTACACTATATATATACACTATGTATATATATATATATATACATATATATATATATATATATATATATATATATATATATATATATATATATATATACATATATATATATTTATATATATAAATATATATATATATATATATATATATATATATATATATATATATGTATATATATATATATATATATATATATATATATATATATATATATATATATACATATATATATATATATATATGTGTGTGTGTGTGTGTGTGTGTGTGTGTGTGTGTGAGTGTATGCATGCATATATAAGAGCAAATACCTACTCAAAGGAATGGTTACAATAATAAATGACCTATATCATAAAAAATATATCCTTTCCACAATATCATAATGCATATTTTCTTTTGTTATTGAAGTAATATATCGTGAAATGCATGGCAAGTTTTTAATGTAGCTGGTTTTTTACCTAAGTTTTAGGGTGCCTGAATGTGCGTGGATGTAGTACGATAGAATAAAAGATGTGAGATTGGAAGTATGTTTTATTATATTTTTAAATTTTTTATAGTTTATATATGAAAGATTTATATTAATATTGTTATCTTCTTAAGATGTTTTATTTATATTGATAATTACTTATAGCTTATCTATTTTCTTATTTCCTTTCCTCACTGGGTTATTTTCCCTGTTGGAACCCTTGGGCTTATAGCATCCTGTTTTCCAAACTAGGGTTGTAGCTTAGCAATTAATGATAATAATGATGAAGAAGGATCGATATATTGGCATTGTGTGAGGCAAAGATAAAAGTGAAGGGTGAAGTGATGTTTGGTGAAGTAACAGGTAAGAGTATCTGGGAATGGAGGGGAAAGAGCAAGAGAGGGTCTGGCTTTATTGCTGAGAGAATGGATGACAGGTAAAGTAGTGGAATGAAAGGAGGTGTCATCAGGGTTAATGTGGTTAAGGGTTATGTTGGGATTTTGTTAGTGCGTATGAGCTAGGTTCAGCCCCAAAGGACGTACCATTATGTTCGTACAAAACACTGTAATTACATGTTTTTACATATTTTTTATAATTTTATGAGAAACTTCAGGCATTTTCCAAAAGAATGAGACCAACCTGACGTCTCTAGGACAAAAATTAAGCCTGTTAGAGCAATTTAAAAAAAATATATAGCAAAATGTGCTCGAAATTTAACTTTATGATGGGGGTAAAAGGGTTAAGAGAAAAGTGAAGAAGAGAGAAATAAATTTGGGAAAGTTACCTAGGTGCGTAGAAGGACTGAGTAGAAGAAATTATTTAGCTGTGATGGGTGACTTAAATGCCAGCATGGGTGCTAGAGAGTTAGAAGGTGCCACTGGGAAGTATGGCGTATCAGATGAAGATGAGAGTGGCGAGAAACTGCTAGATATGTGTGTTAAAAGAGAGCTAGTGATAATTAGGAGTTTTTTCAAGACGAGAGATATAAATAAGTATGTAATGGCAAGAATGGTAAATGGAATTGTGAAAGAAAGGGCATTGATGGATCGAAGGGTGTTTGGAACAGTGGAAGATGTCAAGTGTCTAGGGGTATGGCTAATATGGAGCTTCATTAGAGGTGGAAAACGGAAGAGGGTGGTCTGTGTCCCCCTATCAGTACTAACCAAACTTGCTTGAATCCCTCGTCAGGCAAAGAGGAATAACCTGATAACTATTTCATATGATAGTCGACTATTTGGTAACTTTTGTAGCTGGAATCATAGGCTTAGGATTCAGATTAGGCCTAGCCTAGGCCAAAGTGTAACATAATTTGACTTACAATTTGACTTACAAACAGCTTTTGGGAACCTATTAAGTTTGTATGTTTAGGACTTTCTGTATTCCAAAAAGACTAATGATCCTTCTTTGCATATTTCTAAATGTATTTAAGACTTCTAAATATGTAAGTTACTTATTTAACTCTCATATGTAAGTTACTTATTCAACTCTCTCTCTCTCTCTCTCTCTCTCTCTCTCTCTCTGCTATATACAGTTAAGCCTCATGAATATGTAAGTTACTTATTTAACTCTCTCTCTCTCTCTCTCTCTCTCTCTCTCTCTCTCTCTCTCTCTCTCTCTCTCTCTCTCTCTCTCTCTCTCTCTCTGCTATATACAGTTAAGACTTATAAATATGTAATTTACATATGTAACTCTCTCTCTCTCTCTCTCTCTCTCTCTCTCTCTCTCTCTCTCTCTCTCTCTGTGACAAGGTAAAGTAAGCCGGATCAAGTTGTGAAACCTCTCTCTCTCTCTCTCTCTCTCTCTCTCTCTCTCTCTCTCTCTCTCTCTCTCTCTCTCTCTCTCTCTCTCTCTTCTATATACAGTTAAGACTTATAGATATGTAATTTACATATCTAAATCTCTCTCTCTCTCTCTCTCTCTCTCTCTGCTATATACAGTTGAGACTTATAGATATGTAATCTACAAATCTAACTCTCTCTCTCTCTCTCTCTCTCTCTCTCTGTCTGTCTGTCTGTCTCTCTGTCTCTCTCTCTCTCTCTCTCTCTCTCTCTCTCTCTCTCTCTCTCTCTCTTTGTGAAAAGCTAAAGTAAGCCGGACCAAGTTGCAAAAGCTAGACAGAGAGGAAGCTTTCAATTGCATATACTTTTATCTGTCAGGGATACCAACCGGAAAATCCTGACTAAAGATAGAAAAACATTGTCAATGCCTGATAACTTTGAGTCTATTATGTTGGTAAAGCTTTATATTTTTTCTGAAATTAAATCAACAAAGAATAAAACAAAATACAAGAACGTATATGACCGTAATAGACTATCATCGTTAATCTAATGGTAATTGGCTTCTAGATAACGAAACTTTCAAATTTCTTTATATACTGAATAAAACCTTATCCAACGTTGATATCAGGGTATGGTGATATAATGACAATATATATTTAATAATAAATTGAAATTATACTTAATATTATGTTCGTTTCATTTCGATACGGAGTAAAATATCAAAACTATAATCATTCTTTTAGTGTAAAAAAATATCTCTACATAATTACTATAACCGCTAAATGAAGCATTTAAATACTCATGTACATTCATCTTTATTACATTTTCTTTTAATGTTTTGTTAAAGAATGAACAAGATAAAAAGCAAATGTTTTATTATAGTATTTAACTGAAAAATAACGTAAAAGAACAGCATTGCTTACACAGAGTAGCCATCAAACACTCAGGGCTACCAACGTACAAAACGCCACAAGGGGCTTATTCTCTATAAGTATTATGGATCGAGAAGCTTTAGCAACCTCGAACGTATGGAATTCTTATATAAATAAATTTTAGATTTTACAATATCGGACTACAATCGCCATTCATATGTTAATTTAGATATATTTAACCGTGTTTTGTTGGTCGTTTGGGTATTCATATCGTCTATAATTGGCGAGTCCATTATGGGAGTAGGTGAAAATAAAAGTCCATGTTACGAATACATTATATGTTTTCGTTGTATTAGGCTCAGAATATGCATACGAATATATATTATATTAAATAAATTATCACTGCAAGCATTAGAACTTAAATACAATAATGGTGGAGTGATAAAGACAGATATTACATTTTTCTACGACCGTTCCTCCCCCAAATCTTCGGAAGCTAATTAAACAATGACAAAGCTTTTAAATGACGCCAATAGATGGAGTTGGTGCTTTGTTTACAGTTAGAAATATCTGAGATTTTTCCAAGGTGGAGAACCAAGAAATGTTCTCGTGGCCACTTTAATATATATCCAAGGAAGAATATCTGTAATAAATTCATGCCAAATTACTTATGAAATTAATATTTAAGTTTTATGAATATAATTAACACGTTTGATTAGGAAAATATAGTTTTCGAAAGCTAAAATCTATATGACGTATAATGGGATAATCACCCTGTTGGCAAACAATTGTTTTATCCTAATTATCAGATAACTTTATAATGCTGTGGTTAATTTAGTTGTGATTTTTCTTAACATTTTCAAAAGTAATGATTGAGTTTCTATGAAATGTCATAAATACAATTGCAATATTGCTTATTTTATCAACGATGAATCTCTGTTTAGAATAACTATAACTATCTAGGCCTTAATTAAAAAGTTCCATAAAATCATCTGGTATTTAATGGTTCATATTTTCTAATTGAAATAGTAGATTTACTTTTAACAATACAAATCAGAACTCGAAATAGATTTTTTAACATTGCGCCAGAGAGAGAGAGAGAGAGAGAGAGAGAGAGAGAGAGAGAGAGAGAGAGAGAGAGAAACTATCAACTTTGCCATGCCTTAACTTTGCATTATCAAACTAATCAAAAAGGAGAGAGAGAGATAGTTTTCGATTTCTTAGAAAAAACCAGATGTAATTATAATTATTATTATTATTATTATTTTTTTTTTTTTTTTTTAAATTCATGATGAAAATTATTCTTCGCAAGGTTATGTATGTGCGTGTGTGCATGTGTGCGTGTGTGACGGGGAGAATCAAAAGTCTTTATTTCCAAGAATTCCTCATAGTGTAAACTAGTTTGTATAGGAATAGTCAATTCATTATATATCTTGCTTGAAGCATTATGAAAATATAAT
>NC_090729.1:188443172-188450672 GCF_036898095.1 Palaemon carinicauda | reverse complement strand
TATATATATATATATATATATATATATATATATATATATATATATATATATATATATATAATAATCTTAATGAAACGCTACGCTACGCATTTTCGACGAATGCAAGACATCATCGTTCCAAATCTTTATTAATTCTCCTCTTCCAACTTTCCTGGTACATGGCAATACTGAGCCATGCTGCATTGTGTGGCCCTTTTGAAGGAGTTCCTCTCTTAGGGGGAAAAAGTTTTTTATGACGCAAGTTTGCGTCTCAAACTTTCATATGCGATTCCTCTTTGGTGTCGAAGTCTCGAATTTCTTCTTGTCGTGTCGAAGAAATCAGAGATATCTTATCAGTGTCCTCATGGTAAGATATATTATCGTGACTACGCGCTCACTTCTTCAGAGCACTTGATGTAATCGATCCTTTTATTAAAGTAATCTCATAGCTTCAATGACTAAATATTCTCATATACCAATTATATTTTTTTCATGCTTTCATGATTATTAATATTACGACCCCGAGTTACGACGATTCACGTTACGAATGGGCTTCTGTTAGGTACATAAAAATCTTCGTAACTCAATTTCGATAATAGGTATTATTGTATTTATTATGATCGTTGTTAAGTATATAGTTTTAAATTATGAACAGGCTCCTGTTAGGTATGTAAAAGAATCCTAATAACTCAATTTCATGAATAGATATCCTTCTTAATATTACTATTATAATTGAGTATTATGGACTCAAGTTACGATGATTCGCTATTACGAACAGGCTCCCATTTGGTATATACTTAATTAAAAAAATCATCTTAACCTAATCTCAGTGATAAATATTATCCTCTTTAGCATTATTGTTACTGTTAATATCTTGGTTTCAAGTTACGATGATTCACGTTACGAAAGGGCTCCTGGAAAGTATTTAAAAATACCTAAAAACAAATTTCCACAATAGATATTATTATTTCTAATATTATTGTTGTTATTAATTATATGGTTTCAAGTTACAATGATTCACGTTACGAACGGTCTCCTCTTAGGTACATGAAAATCGTTGTAACTCAATTTTCATAATAGATATTATTTTCAATATTACTATCATTATTAATAGTGTGTTCTCAAGTTACGTTTTTGGTAATGGATATTATATTTAATACAATTGTTATTACGATAACTTGACGTTACGAACGGGTTCCCATTAGGTGTTTGAATATTCCCCATAACTCAATTTTGATAAAAGATATTATCTTTGATATCATTATTACTAATTCTATGGTCTCGAATGACAACGATCCACATTACGAACGATCTCCCGCTAAGTATTTAAAAAATTTCGCATAACTTAATTTCGATAACAGAATTATAACATTAGTCTGATTGCTCATATACTGTGATGAAATATATTTTCTGTTGATTGCATGTCAGGTTCACAGCTATTGCAATATCAGTGGTAATCAAAAGTCATAAAAGCCAAATTACTTTTCACAACAACTTTATAACATTTTCATTGAGATTATTATTATCATTATTATTATTATTATTATTATTATTATTATTATTATTATTATTATCGTTATTATTATTACAGGCTAGGCCATAGTTGGGAAAGTAAGATGCTATGAGCCAAGGTCTCCAACAGGGGAAAATAGCCCATTGAGGAAAGTAAACAAGGAAATAAACAAACTACAAGAGAAGAACAAACTATAAAAATAGAATATTTCAAGAACAGTAACAACATTAAATTAGATCCTTCACATAAAAACTATATAAATTAAAAAGAAACAACAAGAGGAAGAGCAACAAGACAGAACAGCGTGCCCGAGTGTACCCCCAAAGCAAGAGAACTCTAATCCAAGACAGTGGAAGGCCATGGTACGGAGGCTATGACACTACCCAAAACCATAGAACAATAGTTTGATTTTGGAGTGTTCTTGTTTATATGGATAAAGATATAGAGATGATACAAGAACAATGTTAATGGTAATGGCATTGATAATAGCATTCATAATAAAAGGAATAGAGGAAATAATAATAGGAATTGTGATGATAATAGTGGTTAATACTTATCTGAAATATGCAAAGGAACATTTGACGAAAGTTAATAAAGAAATGACAATTTTGATTAGGGTTGAGATGGCCGATGTGGTAACGTCCCTGACTGGTGAAGGCCAGACTGGAGTTTGAGTCCCACTTAAACTCGTTAGTTTTTTCGGTTGCTGTAATCTCACCATCCTCGTGAGCTAACGATTGGGGGTTTGGAGGAGCTTATAGTTCTATCTTCTGAGTCATCAACAGCCATTGCCTGGCCTTCCTTGGTCCTTGCGTGGGTGAATAAGGGGCTTAGGTGCTGATCATATATATATATATATATATATATATATATATATATATATATATATATATATATATATATATATATATGTGTATATATATATATATATATATATATATATATATATATATATATATACATTTATAAATTTATACATATATATATATATATATATATATATATATATATATATATATATATATATATATAAATATATATATAAATATATATATATATATATATATATATATATATATATATATATATATATATATATATATATATATATATATATATATATCTATATATATATATATATATATATATATATATATATATATATATATATATACATATATAAATATATATATACATATATACATATATATATATATATATATATATATATATATATATATATATATACATATATATATATATATATATATATATATATATATATATATATATATATATATATGTGGTAAGTCTCTAGGGCATTGTCCTGCTTGCCAGGGCAATATCACTACCCCTTGCCTCTTCCAGTCACGAGTATCCTTTAAACCTTCAAACCTGCCAATCGCTAGTGTGACGTTAATATATTTCTCCTCGACATTACATAATGTCATTACTCTCTCGCTAATGGGTATGCGACGTCATAATGTTTTTCTTTATTAATTATCCAGGCATCATTTTGATGTTGGTGCTATTTTCGACCTAAAATATTCAGAACTGAAGGATAATTTTTCCTTACTTCAATCAGTGTTGAAATATAGAGAATTGAGCTTTGAATTAAGTAGAAGCTTGATGGAAAAATTGGATATCAGTAATTGTTGATCGTTTTATTTGTGAGATTAGATTATGATTTCTTTTTATAAATATAAAAATGTATTTTCCTTAAACAATGTATTTGCAATATTTAAAGGTTTAAAGGTCGCTCATGAATGGCAGGGACAAGTGACAGTAAAATTACCCTATCGAGTAGGACAATGCTCTAGAGACTGAATAGCGCCTAAGTCCCCTCTTCACTCAAGCTAGGACCAAGGGGGGCCAGGTAATGGCTGCTGATGACTCAACAGATAGGACTATAAGCTTCCTCAGATCCACCATCCTTCGCTCACAAGGATAGCGAGGTCGCATTGATCAAAGGAACTAACGAGTTTGAGCGGGACTCAAACTCCAGTTTGGCGTTCAACAGCCAGGGACGTTACCACATCGGCCACCACAACCCCGTATAAATAGTAGTTATAATTAGATGAAGAGTTTTTCTTTCAAATTAAATATTCCTGGTAATTAGAAAAGAATGATTATATTAATTATATCATTAATTTAATTGGGAAATATAATTCTCTTTTGCATAGGAAGTATGTATGATCCTTCATTTAATCTCTTGTGCAATTAAAATACTTTCATTATTATATTTGTATTATAATAAAAAATAAAAATTGCATTGAATTATATATTTCTTATTCCTAGTAAAAAAAAAGGGAAAATTTCGAGTTTAAATTTTAGAATTTGGTTATGTATATTAAATGAAAAATATATATTTTTTCTCTACTTAACTTTAGTATTATTGTAATACAATCATTTCTAGCTATGGATTTATTTAACCATGGATCACAATATCTAGGGATTTTAAATTGACTTTAAAGTAACAAACAAGACTAGCCATTTATATAATAGGATAAAAATTGTAATATCTGATGAATTGTTAGAATTTAATATAAGTGAGACGACAAATGGTTCAAAAAGTACTAAAAAAAAAATGAGACCATTATTCCCAAATGGTTCAATAGAATTATAGAATTGAACAATAATAAGTCTTCATTGCCTACAAATTGTTCAATAAAATGATAGAATTTAACAAAAATGAGATTTCATTATACACAAATTGTTCAATAAAATGATAAAATTGAACAATAATGAGGCTTCACTATCCAAAAATTGTTCAATAAAATAAGAGAATTTAACAATAATGAATCTTCACTATCCAAAAATTGTTCAATAAAATGATAGAATTTAACAAAAATGAGATTTCATTATGCACAAATTGTTCAATAAAATGATAAAATTGAACAATAATGAGGCTTCATTATCCACATATTGTTCAATAAAATGATAGAATTTAACAAAACTGAGACTTCTTTATACACAAATTGTTCAACAAAATGATAAAATTTAACAAAAAATTAAACTTCTTTCTCCACAAATTATTCAACAAAATGACAAGATTTAACAAAAAATTAAACTTCTTTATCCACAAATTGTTCAATAAAATTATAGAATTTAACAATAATTAGACTTCTTTATCGACAAATTGCTCAATAAAATGATAGAATTTAACAAAAATGAGTCTTCACTATCCAAAAATTGTTCAATAAAATGATAGAATTTAACAAAAATGAGACTTCATTATCCACAAATTATTAAAAAATATATATATAATTTAACAAAAAATTCAACTTCTTTCTCCACAAATTGTTCAACAAAATGACAAAATTTAACAAAAAATTAAACTTCCTTCCCCACAAATTGGTCCATAACCAACTGTGTACAGAACCATGTCTGATATAGTTTAAGTTTGACGAGATTAGCCGCTATTAACATGATTTGATATTCAATGGGAAAGCTTCCAACCTTTATTAAGCATTTTAAAGGTGGTGTACCCTTTAGACTTGGCCCTCTGAGCTTAGTTCAACGTTGCTACAAGATATAATATCCTTTAATATCCTTCTGACAGTCCTATCACTTTTTAATGAAATTAATCCTGTTGGTTTTTTTCAGGTAATACAATTTTCATTTCCTGTATTATTATTATTATTATTATTATTATTATTATTATTATTATTATTATTATTATTATTATTATTATAATAACAATAATAATAATAATAATAATAATAATAATTATTATTATTATTATTATTATTATTATTATTATTATTATTATTATTATTATTATTATTAGTTGGAAAAGCAAGATGCTAAAAAGCCCTGGGGGCTCCAATAGGGAAAATAGCCCAGTGAGGAAAGGAAACGGAAAAATAAAACATTCTAACAGTAACATTGAAATAACTATCTCCTATATACACTATAAAAACTTTTACAAAACTGGTGGAAGAGAAATGGGATAGAATATCGTACCCGAGTGTACCCTCAAGCAAGAGAACTCTAAACCATGACAGTAGAAGATATCTAATTTTTATTACATTCGAGAAAAATAATAATCCTTCTGACTGTCTCGCCCTTTTTTTAATTCAATTAATCCCTATGGATTTCTTTCATGTAATCCCCATTTCATTTCCTGTTGTAACCAGGTATTTACTTTTTTATATATTCACGTATTTCCTCCGTAAGGTCAAAAGAAGGGCATATATTTTTCCAGTTTCGTTTGTTTGTTTGTTAGTTTGTTAGCAGGATTAGGAATAGGTTAAGAGGATGGGAAATAGGTTAGCAGGATTAAGAATAGGTTAACAGGATGGGAAATAGGTTAGCAGGATTTGGAAAACGTTAGCAGGATTAGGAATAC
Source organism: Palaemon carinicauda (assembly GCF_036898095.1). NCBI lineage: Eukaryota > Metazoa > Arthropoda > Malacostraca > Decapoda > Palaemonidae > Palaemon > Palaemon carinicauda. The sequence goes on along the minus strand of NC_090729.1, from coordinate 188,444,829 downwards.
GTTAACAAGATGGGGAATAGGTTAGCAGGATTAAGAATAGGTTAACAGGATGGGGAATAGGTTAGCAGGATTAGGAATAGGTTAGTGGGATTAGGAATAAGGTTAGTGGGACTGGGAATAGGTTAGCAGGATTAGGAATAGTTTAGCAGGTTTGGGAATAGGTTAGCAGGATTAGGAATACGTTAGCAGGATTAGGAATAGATTAGCAGGATTAGGCATAGGTTAGCAGGATTGGGAATAAGTTATCAGGATTCGGAATAGGTTAGCAGGATTGGGAATAGGTTAGCAGAATTAGGAATAGGTTAGCAGGCTTGGGAATAGGGTTAGGAGGACTGGAAATAGGTTAGCAGGATTTGGAATAGGTTAGCAGGACTGGAAATAGGTTAGCAGGATCGTGAATAGGTTAGCAAGATTGGAATAGGTTAACAGGATTAGGAATAGGTTAGCAGGATTAGGAATAGGTCAGGAGGATTGGGAATACGTTAACAGGATGGGAAATAGGTTAGCAGGATTGGGAATAGGTTAGCAGGACTGGAAATAGGTTAGCAGAATCGTGATTACGTTAGCAAGATTGCAATAGGTTAACAGGATTAGGAATAGGTTAGCAGGATTGGGAATAGGTTAGTGGGATTAGGAATAAGGTTAGTGGGATTGGGAATAGGTTAGCAGGATTAGGAATTGGTTAGCAGGATTAGGAATAGGTTAGCAGGATTAGGAATAGGTTAGTGGGATTGGGAATAGGTTAGGAGGATTAGGAATAGTTTAGCAGGATTAGGAATAGGTTAGTGGGATTAGGAATAAGGTTAGTGGGACTGGGAATAGGTTAGCAGGATTAGGAATAGTTTAGCAGCATTGGGAATAGGTTAGCAGGATTAGGAATAGGGTAGCAGGATTTGGAATAGTTTAGTAGGATTAGGAATAGGTAGGCAAGATTAGGAATAGGCAGGCAGGATTGGGAATAGGTTAACAGGATTAGGGATATGTTAGGAGGATTGGGAATACGTTAGCAGGATTAGGAATAGATTAGCAGGACTGGAAATAGGTTAACAGGATTAGGAATAGGTTAGATGGAATAGGAATAGGTTAGCAGGATTGGGAATAGGTTAGTGGGGTTAGGAATAAGGTTAGTGAGATTGGGAATAGGTTAGCAGGATTAAGAATAGGTTACCAGGATTAGGAATAGGTTATCAGGATTAGGAATAGGTTAGCAGGATTAGGAATAGGTTAACAGGATTAGGAATAGATTAACAGGATTAGGAATAGGTTAAGAGGATTGGGGATAGGTTAGCAGGATTAAGAATAGATTAGCAGGATTAGGAATAAGGTCAGTGGGATTAGGAATAGGTTAACAGGATTAGAAATAGGTTAGCAGGATTAGGAATAGGTCAATCTCTAGGGCATTTGTCCCTGTCCCTTGCCTCTGCCATTCATGAGTGACCTTTAAACTTGAGCAGAGAGCAAACAGACCACGAATTATAAAGAACTAAAAATAGCAACTAAAAGACAATTTCAGACAAATTAGAGAATATAACAATCCTTTCATGGTCTGAGATATAAAAAAAATTATAAACATCACTCATGAGATTTAACGAGAATCAAATATGATGTTAATTTAGTTCCGCATAAACTCATTAGATGGACTCTTTAATGCACGAAG
>NC_090729.1:188430672-188440672 GCF_036898095.1 Palaemon carinicauda | reverse complement strand
CTTCTTCTTCATTCATTCTAAAGGTATATTCTTCTTCTTCTTCTTCTTCTTCTTCTTCTTCTTCATTCTAAAGGTATATTCTTCTTCTTCTTCTTCTTCTTCTTCTTCTTCTTCATTCATTCTAAAGGTATATTCTTCTTCTTCTTCTTCTTCTTCTTCTTCTTCTTCTTCATTCATTCTAAAGGTATATTCTTCTTCTTCTTCTTCTTCTTCTTCTTCTTCTTCATTCATTATAAAGGTATATTCTTCTTCTTCTTCTTCTTCTTCTTCTTCTTCTTCTTCTTCTTCTTCTTCTTCATTCATTCTAAAGGTATATTCTTCTTCTTCTTCTTCTTCTTCTTCTTCTTCATTCATTCATTCTAAAGGTATATTCTTCTTCTTCTTCTTCTTCTTCTTCTTCTTCATTCATTCTAAAGGTATATTCTTCTTCTTCTTCTTCTTCTTCTTCTTCTTCATTCATTCTAAAGGTATATTCTTCTTCTTCTTCTTCTTCTTCTTCTTCTTCTTCATTCATTCTAAAGGTATATTCTTCTTCTTCTTCTTCTTCTTCTTCTTCTTCATTCATTCTAAAGGTATATTCTTCTTCTTCTTCTTCTTCTTCTTCTTCTTCTTCATTCATTCTAAAGGTATATTCTTCTTCTTCTTCTTCTTCTTCTTCTTCTTCTTCATTCATTCTAAAGGTATATTCTTCTTCTTCTTCTTCTTCTTCTTCTTCTTCTTCTTCATTCATTCTAAAGGTATATTCTTCTTCTTCTTCTTCTTCTTCTTCTTCTTCTTCATTCATTATAAAGGTATATTCTTCTTCTTCTTCTTCTTCTTCTTCTTCTTCTTCTTCTTCTTCTTCTTCTTCATTCATTCTAAAGGTATATTCTTCTTCTTCTTCTTCTTCTTCTTCTTCTTCATTCATTCATTCTAAAGGTATATTCTTCTTCTTCTTCTTCTTCTTCTTCTTCTTCATTCATTCTAAAGGTATATTCTTCTTCTTCTTCTTCTTCTTCTTCTTCTTCATTCATTCTAAAGGTATATTCTTCTTCTTCTTCTTCTTCTTCTTCTTCTTCTTCTTCATTCATTCTAAAGGTATATTCTTCTTCTTCTTCTTCTTCTTCTTCTTCTTCATTCATTCTAAAGGTATATTCTTCTTCTTCTTCTTCTTCTTCTTCATTCTAAAGGTATATTCTTCTTCTTCTTCTTCTTCTTCTTCATTCATTCTAAAGGTATATTCTTCTTCTTCTTCTTCATTCTAAAGGTATATTCTTCTTCTTCTTCTTCTTCTTCTTCTTCTTCTTCTTCTTCATTCTAAAGGTATATTCTTCTTCTTCTTCTTCTTCTTCTTCTTCTTCATTCATTCTAAAGGTATATTCTTCTTCTTCTTCTTCTTCTTCTTCTTCTTCTTCATTCTAAAGGTATATTCTTCTTCTTCTTCTTCTTCTTCTTCCTCTTCTTCATTCATTCTAAAGGTATATTCTTCTTCTTTTTCTTCTTCTTCTTCTTCTTCTTCATTCTAAAGGTATATTCTTCTTCTTCTTCTTCTTCTTCTTCTTCTTCTTCTTCTTCTTCTTCATTCATTCATTCTAAAGGTATATTCTTCTTCTTCTTCTTCTTCTTCTTCTTCATTCTAAAGGTATATCCTTCTTCTTCTTCTTCTTCTTCTTCTTCTTCATTCATTCTAAAGGTATATTCTTCTTCTTCTTCTTCATTCTAAAGGTATATTCTTCTTCTTCTTCTTCTTCTTCTTCTTCTTCTTCTTCTTCTTCATTCAGTCTAAAGGTATATTCTTCTTCTTCTTCTTCTTCTTCTTCTTCTTCTTCTTCTTCTTCTTCTTCTTCATTCATTCTAAAGGTATTTTCTTCTTCTTCTTCTTCTTCTTCTTCTTCTTCTTCATTCTAAAGGTATATTCTTCATCTTCTTCTTCTTCTTCTTCTTCTTCTTCTCATTTCCTTGACCCTGAGATATTAGCCCAATCATTATGGAACATGGAAGGCTGCGTTCTTTATGACTAAAGAATACAACGCATGACCTTTGATTACTGTGTTAAGAAATCACGATCTATTTACTATCTAGAATTTATATGAAAGGAAGTGTTATTTAAGACAGCTGATTTATGTCTGACACTTAATTAATCAACGGATCATTAGTGGTAATTGGTGTAAATTCGTGCAATAATAGTTAGTTAAGCATTCAAAAAAAAAAATTCAGTCTAAAATTTCATTCATTTTAGGTAGATTTCATTCATAAAAATGAGGCATATTATTAAGATTTTGGTTAAAAACTTAAATAATTTCTTAATTAATGATGTTATTTGGGGGTTTCTTCTCTCTAAATTTGCTTATCATCTACTGAAAATGAGATTTATGAGATAAATTTCGTACATTTTTCTAAATTCTGATGTCTGAAATAAAACAGAACAGTTCAAACAAAAGTAATACATTGGTGGTAAAATACACACTGCCACACCCACCCACCTCTCTCTCTCTCTCTCTCTCTCTCTCTCTCTCTCTCTCTCTCTCTCTCTCTCTCTCTCTCTCTCTCTCTCTCTCTGTGAAAAAGAAATATCTTGAATTTTACATATTCAACACATGACAGTCCCCCATATCAACGTGGTTCGCTTTTAATAGAATATAGAACAATGGGAACTGCACAATTCACGACACAAAGGATGAATCTTGATGAAACTATTTTACATAAAGCTTTAGAAACATATACTACGTTCTTTAACTATAGTCCATTTCTTTTAGCGATGCATATTTGCACCGACTCGCGGCGGTGCCCTTTTAGCTCGGAAAAGTTTTCTGATCGCTGACTGGTTAGAATTATTTCGTCCAACCAATCAGCGATCCGGAAACTTTTCCGAGCTAAAAGGGCACCGCCGCGAGTCGGTGCAAATACTGATCGCTGATTGGTTAGAATTATCTTGTCCAACCAATCAGCGATCCGGAAACTTTTCCGAGCTAAAAGGGCACCGCCACGAGTCTGTGCAAATACTGATCGCTGATTGGTTAGAATGATCTTGTCCAACCAATCAGCTATCCGGAAACTTTTCCGAGCTAAAAGGGCACCGCCACGAGTCGGTGCAAATATGCATCGCTAAAAGAAATGGACTATACACACGAAGCTAATCAGCAGTGCATCAAAACCTACAATACTTATTGCACCATTCACCAATTCCCCTGTGGTGCTAACTTAACGTGGTGAAAGGGTTTGTATATCACTATGACCAGTACATCTGTAGTAAGGACCACCAGTACTAGGTTGGCTTGCTGTAAGGGATCAGACCAAGTCTCTCAAGATCACCAATTCGTAATGGCCAGCGTAGTGTTGTAAATGACCAAACTGTACCAACCGTGTGTCACACGATCGTACATAATTCCTTTTGTATATATTATGTTTATATCTTCGCTCTTCCCTCGCACGAAAAAGAACCAGAATAAACATGTCTGCGTTTCTCCTATGTAACATTGTCTGTTTTTCGAACATGTAATTTCCTGTTGCCTCGTACATAATTCATTTTGTATATATTATGTTTATATCTTTGCTCTTCCCTCGCACTAAAAAGAACCAGAATAAACATGTCTGCGTTTCTCCTATGTAACATTGTCTGTTTCTCGAACATGTAGTTTCCTGTTGCCTTGAGGTTTTGTATATACAGGAGAGTGTTCTATAATAAATTAGCTCAGTTGCTTTCATACTGCCTTTGAGTTCCCAACCTTCTCTCGGCCTGTCACAAAACCCTAGATATGACCACGACATGCCTGAGGCCTTTGTCTTGCAGTGGACTAGAAACTGCTGCATTTATCGTTGAAGTCGTTCATGTGTGTTTAAATCTATCAATTTTTTCTTTTGTTAGATCTATCTATCCATTTGATTTTAATTCTTTATTGTATAATTAATTCATTTAGGGTGTTGAGAACCCCTGTCATAGGATATCTTATGCCGGATTTTATTGCGTGAGAAATAAACATTGATTTTGAGGTATCAACAAAAAATTAAACTTCTTTATCCAAAAATTGTTCAATAAAATTACAAAATTTAACAAAAAATTAAAATTCTTTATCCACAAATTGTTCAACAAAATGACAAAATTTACCAAAAAATTAAACTTCTTTATCCACAAATTGTTCAACAAAATTACAAAATTTAACCAAAAATTAAACTTCTTTATCCACAAATTATTCAACAAAATGATAAAATTTAACCAAAGATTAAACTTCTTTCTCCACAAATTGGTCCATTACCAACTGTGTACAGAACCATGTCTGATATAGTTTAAGTTTGACGAGATTAGCCGCTATTAACATGATTTGATATTCAATGGGAAAGCTTCCAACCTTTATTAAGCATTTTAAAGATGATGTACCCTTTAGACTTGGCCCTCTGAGCTTAGTTCAACGTCAATACAAGGAGATCTAATATCCTTTAATATCCTTCTGAGAGTCCTATCACTTTTTAATGAAATTAATCCTGTTGGTTTTTTTTTTAGGTAATACATATTTCATTTCCTGTATTATTATTATTATTATTATTATTATTATTATTATTATTATTATTATTATTATTATTATTATTATTATTATTATTATTATTAGTTGGAGAAGCAGGATGCTAAAAGGCCAGGGGGCTCCAACAGGGAAAATAGCCCAGTGAGGGAAGGAAACAGAAAAATAAAACATTTTAACAGTAACACTAAAATAACTATCTCCTATATACACTATAAAAACTTTTACAAAACAAGAGGAAGAAAAATGGGATAGAATATTGTACCCAAGTGTACCCTCAAGCAAGAGAACTCTAAACCATGACAGTGGGAGATATATAATCTTTATTACATTCGAGAAAAATAATAATCCTTCTGACTGTCTCACCCTTTTTTAATTCAATTAATCCCTATGGATTTCTTTCATGTAATCCGCATTTCATTTCCTGCTGTAACCAGGTATTTATTTTTTCTACATTCACGTATTTCCTCCGTAAGGTCAAAAGAAGGGCATATATTTATTCCAGTTTCGTTTGTTTGTTAGTTTGTTAGCAGGATAAGGAATAGGTTAACAGGATGGGAAATAGGTTAGCTGGATTAGGAATAGGTTTGCAGGATTTGGAATAGGTTAGCAGGACTGGAAATAGGTTAGCAGGATCGTGAATAGATTAGCAAGATTGGAATAGGTTAACAGCAAGATTGGAATGTGTTAACAGGATTAGGAATAGGGGAGAAGGATTAGGAATAGGTTACCAGGATTGGTAATAGGTTAGCAGGATTAGGAATAGGTTAGCAGGATTGGGAATAGGTTAGGAGGAATAGGAATACGTTAGCAGGATTGGGAATAGGTTAGTAGGATTAGGAATAGGTTACCAGGATTAGTAATAAGATAGCAGGATTGGGAATAGGTTAACAGTATGGGAAATAGCTTAGCAGGATTAGGAATAGTTTAGCAGGATTGGGAATAGGTTAGCAGGACTGGAAATAGGTTAGCAGGATCGTGAATAGGTTAGCAAGATTGGGATAGGTTAACACGAATAGGAATAGGTTAGAAGGATTAGGAATAGGTTAGCAGGACTGGAAATAGGTTAGCAGGATCGTGAATGGGATAGCAATATTGGAATAGGTTAAAAGGATTAGGAATAGGTTAGCAGGATCGTGAATAGGTTAGCAAGATTGGAATAGGTTAACAGGATTAGGAATAGGATAGAAGGATTAGGAATAGGTTAACAGGATTGTTAATAGGTTAACAGGATTGGGAATAGGTTAGCAGGATTAGGAATAGGCTATCAGGATTGGAAATAGATTAGCAGGATTAGGAATAGGTTAGCAGGATTAGGAATAGATCAGCAGGAATAGGAATAGGTTAGCAGGATTAGGAATAGGTTATCAGGATTGGGAATAGGTTAGCAGGATTAGGAATAGTTTAGTAAGATTAGGAATAGGTTAGCAGGATTAGGAATAGGTTAGCAGGATTAGAAATAGGTAGCAGGATTAGAAATAGGTTAACAAGATTATGAATAGGTTAGCAGGATTAGAAATAGGTTAGCAGGATTGGAAATAGGTTAGCAGGATTAGGGATATGTTAGAAGGATTGGGAATACGTTAGCAGTATTGGGGATGGGTTAGCAGGATTAGGAATAGGTTATCATGATTGGGAATAGGTTAGCAGGATTAGGAATAGGTTAGTATGATTGGGAATAGGTTAGCAGGATTAGGAATAGGTTAGTATGATTGGGAATAGGTTAGCAGGATTAGGAATAGGTTAGTATGATTAGGAATAGGTTAGGAGGATTAGGAATACGTTAGCAGGATTGGGAATAGGTTAGCAGGATCATGAATAGGTTAGCAGGATTAAGAATAGGTTAACAGGATGGGGAATAGGTTAGCAGGATTAGGAATAGGTTAGTATGATTAGGAATAGGTTAGGAGGATTGGGAATACGTGAGCAGGATTAGGAATATCTTAACAGGATTAGGAATAGGTTAGCAGGATTGGGAATAGGTTAACAGGATTAGGGATATGTTAGGAGGGTTGGGAATACGTTAGCAGTATTGGGGATGGGTTAGCAGGATTAGGAATAGGTTATCATGATTGGGAATAGGCTAGCAGGATTAGGAATAGGTTATCATGATTGGGAATAGGTTAGCAGGATTAGGAATAGGTCAATCTCTAGGGCTTTGTCATTGTCCCTTGCCTCTGCCATTCATGAGTGACCTTTAAACTTGAGCAGAGAGCAAACAGACCACGAATTATAAAGAACTAAAAATAGCAACTAAAAGACAATTTCAGACAAATTAGAGAATATAACAATCCTTTCATGGTCTGAGATATAAAAAAATTATAAACATCACTCATGAGATTTAACGAGAATCAAATATGATGTTAATTTAGTTCCGCATAAACTCATTAGATGGACTCTTTTATGCACGAAGCCTAGCTCCTTGTTTCTTCTTCTTCTTCTTCTTCTTCTTCTTCTTCTTCTTTTTTCTTTCTTTCTTCTTCTTCTTCGTCATCTTCGTCTTCATCTTCGTCTTCTTCTTTTTCTTTTTTCTTCTTCTCCTTCTTCTTCTTCATTTATTCTAAATGTATATTCTTCTTCTTCTTCTTCTTCATTCCTTCTAAAGGTATATTCTTCTTCTTCTTCTTCTTCTTCTTCTTCTTTTTCTTCTTCATTCATTCTAAAGGAATATTCTTCTTCTTCTTCTTCTTCTTCTTTTTCTTCTTCTTCTTCATTCTAAAGGTATATTCTTCTTCTTCTTCTTCTTCTTCTTCTTCTTCTTCTTCTTCTTCTTCTTCTATTCTAAAGGTATATTCTTCTTCTTCTTCTTCTTCTTCTTGTTCTTCTTTTTCTCATTCATTTTAAAGGTATATTCTTTTTCTTCTTCTTCTTCTTCATCATTCTAAAGAAATATTCTTCTTCTTCTTCTTCTTCTTCTTCTTCTTCTTCTTCTTCTTCTTCTTCATTCATTCTAAAGGTATATTCTTCTTCTTCTTCTTCTTCCTCTTCTTCTTCTCGTTTCCTTGACTCGGAGATATTAGCCCAATCATTATGGAACATGGAATGCTCCGTTCTTTATGACTAAAGAATACAACTTATGACCTTTGATTACTGTGTTAAGAAATCACGATCTATTTACTATCTAGAATTTATATAAAAGGAAGTGTTATTTAAGACAGCTGATTTATGTCTGACACTTAATTAATCAACGGATTATCAGTGGTAATTAGTGTAGATTCGTGCAATAATAATTAGTTAAGCATTTAAAAAAAATAAATTCAGCCTAAAGTTTAATTCAATTTAGGCAAATTTCATTCATAAAAATGATGCATATTATTAAGATTTTGGTTAAAATATTAAATAATTTCTTAAAACGAGATTTATGAGATAAATTTCTTACATTCTTCTGAATTCTGATGTCTGAAATAAAACTAAACAGTTCAAACGAAAGTAATACATTGGTGGTAAAATACACACTGCCACACCCACCCACCTCTCTCTCTCTCTCTCTCTCTCTCTCTCTCTCTCTCTCTCTCTCTCTCTCTCTCTCTCTCTCTCTCTCTCTCTCTCTCTGTGAAAAAGAAATATCTAGAATTTTACATATTCGACACATGACATTCCCCCATATCAACGTGGTTCGCTTTTAACAGAATATAGAACAATAGGAACTGCACAATTCACGATACAAAGGATGAATCTTGATGAAACTATTCTACATAAAGCTTTAGAAACATATACTACGTTCTGTAACTATAGTCCATTTCTTTTAGCGATGCATATTTGCACCGACTCACGGCGGGGCCCTTTTAGCTCGGAAAAGTTTCCTGATCGCTGATTGGTTAGAATTATCTTGTCCAACCAATCAGCGATCGGGAAACTTTTCCGAGCTAAAATAGCACCGCCGCGAGTCGGTGCAAATACTGATCGCTGATTGGTTAGAATGATCTTGTCCAACGAATCAGCGATCCGGAAACTTTTCCGAGCTAAAAGGGCACCGCCGCGAGTCGGTGTAAATACTGATCGCTGTTTGGTCAGAATTATCTTGTCCAACCAATCAGCGATCCGGAAACTTTTCCGAGCTAAAAGGGCACCGCCGCGAGTCGGTGCAAATACTGATCGCTGATTGGTTAGAATGATCTTGTCCAAACAATCAGCGATCCGGAAACTTTTCCGATCTAAAAGGGCACCGCCGCGAGTCGGTGCAAATACTGATCGCTGATTGGTTTGAATTATCTTGTCCAACCAATCAGCGATCCGGAAACTTTTCCGAGCTAAAAGGGCACCGCCGCGAGTCGGTGCAAATATGCATCTCTAAAAGAAATGGAATATACACACGAAGCTAATCAGCAGTACATCAAAACCTATAATACTTCTTACACCATTTACCAATTCCCCTGTGGGGCTACCTTAACGTAGTGTAAGGGTTTGTATATCACCATGACCAGTACATCTGTAGTAAGGACCACCCGTACTAGATTGGCTTGCTGTAAGATATCAGACCAAAGTCTCCCATCATCATCAATTCGCAATGGCCAGCGTAGTGTTGAAAAATGACCAAACTGTACCAACCGTGTGTCACACGATCGTACATAATTCATTTTGTATATATTATGTTTATATCTTCGCTCTTCCCTCGCACTAAAAAGAACCAGAATAAACCTGTCTGCGTTTCTCCTATGTAACATTGCCTGTTTCTCGAACATGTAATTCCTGTTGCCTTAAGATTTTGTATATAAAGGAGAGTGTTCTATAATAAATTAGCTCAGTTGCTTTCATACTACCTTTGAGTTCACAACCTTCTTTCGGCCCGTCACAAAACCCTAGATATGACCACGACATGCCTGAGGCCTTTGTCTTGCAGTGGACTAGAAACCGCTGCATTTATTGTTGAAGTCGTTCATGCGTGTCTAAATCTATCAATTTATCTTTTGTTAGATCTATCTATCCATTGGATTTTATTTCTTTATTGTATAATTAATTCATTTGGGTTGTTGAGAATCCCTGTTATAGGATATCTTAGGCCGGATTTCATTGCGTGAGAAATAAACATTGATTTTGAGGTATCAACGTGAATCTCATGTGGAGAATGTTAACTATACTGGCAGGTTTTTTAAAAGGACGTACCGGTACGTCCATGGGGGTAAAGGGATGTGTTTTGTGAAACGTACCAGTACGTCCTTTGGGGGTAAAAGGGTTAAAAAATTGCCGTAAAAGAAACAATAAAAATCCTGGAACAAATGCCGTTTATAAACGGATATATTGACGTAGAAGAGTTATATTACGGTCACCAACCCGTAAGAGATAATAACAAAGTAATGTAAAATTACGGTCGCCTGTATTTTCCTGAAATACGCCTGAGAACAGTATATTTTCACGGAGAATTTCCGATTACAATTACGGTTTTATTTAGCAGTGTACTATACAGTTTGATGAACCTACTGAAGACTTATAAGGAAATGATTTAGGATTTTAGACCAGGGGCTTAATATAGTCTGGTCAATATTTCGGAAGAAGAGCCTATTTCCTTT
>NC_090729.1:188410672-188425672 GCF_036898095.1 Palaemon carinicauda | reverse complement strand
TTGCCTGGCCGTCCATGGTCCTAACATGGGGGGAAAGGGGGCTTGATCTTTAGAGCTTGTGGTAGGCTATTGTAAATTTCCCTGTCTAGCGATCTGTTCGACTGGGGTTCGAGACCCGATTAATCTCGATAGATTGTTGTAGTATCTACTATAGTCCATTTCTTTTAGCGATGCATATTTGCACCGACTCGCAGCGGTGCCCTTTTAGCTCGGAAAAGTTTCCGGATCGCTGATTGGTTGGACAAGATCATTCTAACCAATCAGCGATCGGGAAACTTTTCCGAGCTAAAAGGGCACCGCCGCGAGTCGGTGCAAATATGCATCGCTAAAAGAAATGGACTATAGTTCGCCATCCCAGTAAGCTGAGAATCTGCTGTTTGGGAAGAGCTTATATGTGTACCTCCTGAGTTATCAGCTGCCATTGCCTGGCCCTCCCCGGTTCTAGCATGGGTGGAAAGGGGGTTTCAGCGATAATCATATGTATATGTGGTTAGTTTCTAGGGCATTGCCACTGCTGTTTGGGGAGGGCTTATAAATCTACCGTCTGAGTCATCAGCAGCTATTGCCTGGCCGTCCATGGTCCTAACATGGGGGGAAAGGGGGCTTGATCTTTAGAGGTTGTTGTAGGCTATTGGAAACACCCTTGTCTAACGATCTGCTCGACTGGGGTTCGAGACCCGATTAATCTCGAAAGTTTCTTGTATATATATATATATATATATATATATATATATATATATAAATATATATATATATATATATATATATATATGTAAATATATATATATATATTATATATATACATATATATATATATATATATATATATATACATATATATATATATATATATATATATATATATATATATATATGTATATATATGTGTATATATATACATATATACATATATGTATATATATATATATATATATATATATATGTATATATATACATATATGTATATATATATATATACATATATGTATATATGTATATATATATACATATATATACATATATGTATATATATGTATATGTATACATATATACATATATGTATATATATATATATATATATATATATATATATATATATATATATATATATATATACATATATGTATATATATAAATATATATATATATATATATATATATATATATATATATATATATATATATATACATATATATTTGTAGGCTAAGGGTGGTGGGGAGGGGGGGGGGTTAAGGTTCTGGGAAGCCTATAGATCCACCTGCGTAGTCATCAGCAGCCATTGCCTGGCCGTCCATGGTCCTAACATGGGTGGAAAGTGGGCTTGGGCGCTGATCATATGTATATAGGGTCAGTCTCTAGGGCATTGTCACTGTCCCTTGCCTCTGACACTCGTGATTGACTTTAAACTTAATGATGGTCATATTTAGAAGCAAAATTATTATTATTATTATTATTATTATTATTATTATTATTATTATTATTATCATTATTATTATTATTATTATTATTAGCCATGCTACAACCCTAGTTGGAAAAGCAAGATGCTATAAGCCCAAGGGCTCCAACAGGGAAAAATAGCCCAGTGAGGAAAGGAAATAAGGAAATAAATAAATGATGAGAATAAATTAACAATAAATCATTCTAAAAACAGTAACAACGTCAAAACAGATATGTCCTATATGAAATATTAACGTCAAAAACAGATATGTCATATATAAACCATCAACAACGTCAAAAACAGATATGTCATATATAAACTATGAAAAGACTCATGTCAGCCTGGTCAACATAAAAATAAGAATAAAAAAAAAAGCTTTATTTTGCTATTAATTTTGGCATTTATTTCTAATGTACTATTTATTATTGGTGGATGGACGAGTGTATAATTAACTTTTGGTAAATAAATAAAGAGATATTGATAATTATTAAGGTATATACTAGTTGGCAGTAAATTAAATTTCAAAGGTTAAGTTAACTTGTTAAACTATTTACATTATCGGAGACATCTTACATAATTATGACTTGAAAATATTGGTAATATACTGAGCGTAAAAACTTCCCCATTAGTTGCGCTAGCCAAGTAACGTTCAGGTTATATATTAATACTATAATACTGTCCTGACTCTAAAAAAGCTGCATATAGACACGCAAATTTTTATAATAACCAGTTATTCTACAGAACTATTTTACGTAACCCGTCTAAAAAAAACTACTAAATATATAATCAGATAGGACACCAGCTCTCTCTCTCTCTCTCTCTCTCTCTCTCTCTCTCTCTCTCTCTCTCTCTCTCTCTCTCTCTCTCTCTCTCTCTCTGTGCAATTACAATAGCTTCAGACTATATCATCATATAGGACACCATCCCTCTCTCTCTCTCTCTCTCTCTCTCTCTCTCTCTCTCTCTGTGCAATAACAATAGCTTCAGACTATATCATCATATAGGACACCATCTCTCTCTCTCTCTCTCTCTCTCTCTCTCTCTCTCTCTCTCTCTCTCTCTCTCTCTGTGCAATAACAATAGCTTCAGACTATATCATCAAAAAGGACACCATCTCTCTCTCTCTCTCTCTCTCTCTCTCTCTCTCTCTCTCTCTCTCTCTCTCTCCCTCTGTGTGCAATAACAGTAGCTTCAGACTATATCATCATATAGGACACCATCTCTCTCTCTCTCTCTCTCTCTCTCTCTCTCTCTCTCTCTCTCTCTCTCTCTCTCTCTCTCTCTGTGCAATTACAATAGATTCAGACTATATCATCAGATAGGACACCAGCTCTCTCTCTCTCTCTCTCTCTCTCTCTCTCTCTCTCTCTCTCTCTCTCTCTCTCTCTCTCTCTCTCTCTCTGTGCAATTACAATAGCTTCAGACTATATCATCATATAGGACACCAGCTCTCTCTCTCTCTCTCTCTCTCTCTCTCTCTCTCTCTCTCTCTCTCTCTCTCTCTCTCTCTCTCTCTCTCAGTAAATGTGTTCATATACATATAACATTTCAATCTGTGTCATTGGAAATTTAATAGCTTTAAAATGAAATCATATTCATAAAATAAAAATCCTCTTTTATTTTTTAAATTCTATTTAAGCAAAATGTAGAATTTTTTTTAAATGTTTTACATCAATGTTGCGCTTAAAGTCAACATTATAATTTAGTCACAAAGATTATTTTTCAATTTCCCCTAATGCCTCTAGGTAAAAAAAAAATGCTACCTTCCTCTGAGTACTTTCATAAAGAGGTAAAAATTATAGAGTGTTTTAATGAGGAAATTTTATTTTCGCTCATTTGTCATTCGCTTTCTATGCAGGGAAATGATTTTAATGCGTCATAGTAGTTTTTAAAATGTATGTTTTTTAGATGTTGATGAGTGGCTGGAATTCAGATTGAGATTATTGTTCTTTATATGAAACTAATCCAAATTCCTAGTTCTAAAATATTATTTATTTTCCAGATCTGCATTAATACACAGATGTAATTCACAAACAGCCACATTAATTGGCTTACTAGAAGGTATATATATATATATATATATATATATATATATATATATATATATATATATATATATATATAAATATATATATATATATAAATATATATATATATATATATATATATATATATATATATATATATATATATATATATATATATACACACACACACAGATGTAGCTCTTAAACTTAGCCACATTAAATTGCTTAATTAAAGGCCAACATAAATATAAAGTTGTAACACACAAATACAACCACATTAATTGGCTTACTAAAAGGCGTATATTATTACACGGTTAAAACACAAATACAGCCATATTAATTGGTTTACTAAAAGACATACATATATACACAGATGTAACTCTCAAACACGGCCACATTAATTTGCTTACTAAAAGGTATACACAAATACATAGTTGTAACACACAAACACAGCCGTATTATGTGACTTACTGAAAGGCATACATAAATATACAGTTGTAACACACAAATATAGCTACATTATGTGGCTTACTAAAAGGCATACATAAATACACAGATGTAACACACAAACACAGCCAGTTTAATTGGTTTACTAAAAGACATATAAATACACGGTTGAAACACACAAATAAAACCACAGTTTGTGGCTTACTAAAAGACATACGCATATACACAGATGTAACACACAAACACACCCACATTCATTGGTTTACTAAAAGGCATACATAAATACAAAGATGTAACACACAAACACACCCACATTCATTGGTTTAATGAAAGGCATACAAAAATACACTTATGTACTAGACCAACACACCCACATTAACTGGTATACTAAAAACCATACATAAATACACACATGTAACACACAAACACACCCACATTAAATGATTTACTGAAAGGCATGCATGAATACACAGTTTTGAACGGATTAAGGAACCCCTTTTTGAATAATTAATATGATAAATATACATTACTATTCATTATGAAGATATATTCTATCTTAGATCTTTTTGATTATAGCAACATAGAATAGAATTTTAGGCAAATACATCTAAGTGTTTCTTCATATTTAAAATCCTAGAGATTTCGATTTCTCTTTCAAGTTACAAAATACTCAGTTGATCAGAGATTTAAAAGATTTTCGCAGGATACTTTTACTGGGGGTAAAAGTATCCTGCGAAAATCTTTTAAATTTCTAATGGCTATTTGGAAATTTCCAACCCTTAACCCCCAGGGGTTATTTTTTTTTCTTCAAAAAACACATTTTGCAGTGTATTTCTTTTTTTAAATGGTTCTAACAGCCTTCATTTTCGTCATAGAGAGGTCAGGTTGGTCTCATTCTCTTGGAAAATGACTGAAGTTTCTCAAAAATTATAAAAAATATGCAAAATAAAAATTAAATAGCAGTTTTTTGCAAGAACGTACCGGTACGTCCATGGGGGTAACGGGATGAGTCTAGTGAAACGTACCAGTACGTCCTTTGGGGGTAATGGAATTTTAGACAAATATATTAAAGTATCTTTTCATATTTGGAATCCTTAAAATTTCGACTTCTCTTTCAGGTTAAAAGGAATTTAATATAAAAATATATTCAGTTGATTAGAGATTTAAAATATTTTCCTAGGATATTAATGGAATTCTAGACAAATGAATTAAAATATCTTTTCATATGTAAAATCTCTTAAAATTTCGACTTAACTTTCAGGTTACAGGGAATTTAATATCAAAATACTCAGTTGATTAATGATTCATTCATGTCAAAAAATACTCAGTTGATTATTCATATCCCGGAGACAAGTAATTTTCTTTTCAATCACGGTCATTCAATCACGAAAACCTTTTAATTTCCAATGAAAAATGACTGAATTAAATCAAAGACAACTATTATTGTTGGCGATTTATGTTCAGGAATATCACTTCCCTTGGCAATATGTCAACTAAATATTTGGACTAATTGAGATCAAAAGGCGTCTTATTAAGTCATTAACTTTAATTATGGCATAGTAAATATCATGTAAATAGTTTTTAATTCATAAGGATTCTTAGTAATTTTTAGGAAGCATGAGATTATATAGTAATTTTTTTTTTTGTGGATTATGGATTATGGATCTATTTCTATATCATCATGTAAAGATGTGTCTGTGAGAACTTTTGGGCTTATGTTATTTTGTGGATGCGTTATATATATATATATATATATATATATATATATATATATGTATATATATATATATATATACATATATATATATATATATATATATATATATATATATATATATGTGCATGTATATATATATATATATATATATATATATATATATATATATATATATATATATCTATATATATATATATATATATATATATATATATATATATATATATATATATATATATATATATATATACATATATATATTACTTATCATTCACAAAACTGCACGTGACATATATTAAAGTGTAAAATCCACAGGAAACAGGAAAGGAAAAGACCAGGTACCAAGCGCTTTCATGTATTACGTACACTTCTTCGGGGTACCCTGAAGAAGTGTACGTAATACACGAAAGCGCTTGGTACCTGGTCTTTTCCTTTCCTGTTTCCTGTGGATTCTACTCTTTAATATATATATATATATATATATATATATATATATATATATATATATATATATATATATATATATATGTATATATATATATATATATATATATATATATATATATATATATATATACATATATATATGTATATATATATATATATATATATATATATATATATATATATATATATATATATATGTATAAAACCTTCGATTATGAGACTCAAACTGAATCCTAAACTTTTAAAAACATACCGTAAAAAAACATAAATGTCCCGGGGTAAAAGTTGCTGGGCATTTACCGTTTTACAAACTGGTAAATTGACGTAAAGGAGTAATATTACTTTCACCAACCCGTAAAAGATAATAATTAGGCAAGGTAAAATTACAGTCGGCTGTATTTTACTGAAATACACCTGAGAACAATATATTTTCACGGAGCATTTCCGATTAAAACTACAGTTTTTCAATGGTGTTTTTTTCCACAACGAATAAAAACTGAAGTTGAAAGGGAGTAACAAAGTACTTTCAAAAGTATGGTAAAATTACAGTCGGCTGTATTTTATTGAAATACACCTGAGAACAATATATTTTCACGGAGCATTTCCGATTAAAAAGTACAGTTTTTCAACAGTGTTTTATTCCACAACGAATAAAAACTGAAATTGAAAGGGAATTACAAAGTACTTTCAAAAGTTCGGTAAAATTACAGTCGCCTGTATTTTACTGAAATACACCTGAGAACAATGTATTTTCCCGGAGAATTTCCGATTAAAACTACAGTTTTTTAACAGTATTTTTTTTTCTTTTTCACGACGAATAAAAACTGAAGTTGAAAGGGAGTAACAAAGTACTTTCAAAAGTTTGGTAAAATTACAGTCGCCTGTATTTTACTGAAATACACCTGAGAACAATGTATTTTCACGGAGCATTTCCGATTAAAACTGCAGTTTTTCAACAGCATTTTTTTCCACGACGAATAAAAACTGAAGTTGAAAGGGAGTAACAAAGTACTTTCAAAAGTTTGGTAAAATTACAGTCGCCTGTATTTTACTGAAATACATCTGAGAACAATATATCTTTCCCGGAGTATTTCCGATTAAAACTACAGTTTTTCAACGTTATTTTTTTTTTCCACAACGAATAAAAAACGAAGTTGAAAGCGAATAACAATTTTCCATGTAACATGTAGGTAAAAAGAAAACCATCAGCCAAACATCAATGTTCAATGCCATTGAGTTAGGATCATAATCATCGGAGCACCGATAAAACAATGAAAAAAGCGATGAATGAAATGAATTAATGAGAAATTCAAAGTTTGATTAAATCCGCCCCGCGCTATTATGGCTTCTGGAACAAGTTTCAATTGCTTCCTCAATGCGAGCGCTGGCGAATCTGATCCGCGGTGAAACTCTACGGGAGTTCTATGCGGAAGATCGATTTTTTTTCATTTGATATTTTTAATCGTCCTATAAAAAACCTAATTTTTCATATGATTAATTATCTTAGCAAGGCCTTACAAAATCAATTTTTTCTTTTAACTAAATTTGGTAATTGTCTTAAAAAGAATTTATTATTATTATTATTATTATTATTATTATTATTATTATTATTATTATTATTATTATTATTATTATTATCATTATTATTATTATTATTATTATTATGAAATATCTATTTACCGAGGTTTTATAAAATACATTTTCCGCTTAACTATATTAGTAATTGATATACTGTATATGTTAAACATAATGATGTTGTTATACTCGAATGTTTTCGAGATTAATGACATAATTAAATATCCTATTTAACTTGGCTTTATATTATCAATTTTTCATTCAATAAATATAACTATAATAAATATAAATATAAAGTTTTCAATTAACGAAATTAGTAATCATCTTAAAATGAACATAATGAGATTATTGTAATTGTTTTCTTGATTATTAATTTAATTAATTATCCTATTCAACTTGGCTTTAAGGAATAAATTTTTCTTTCAACTATATTAGTAATGGTTATATAATCAACATATTAATGCTAATATACTCGAATATTTTGGAGATGAATATCATAATTAATTATCCCATTTAACTTGACTTTTAGTAAAAAAAAAAAAGAAATATTTTATAAAACTGGTAATCCCGTCTTAAAATAAACATAATGAGATTATTATACTCGCTTGTTTTCGTGATTATCCATATAATTAATCATCATATTTAACTTGGTTTTAAAGAATACATATCTTAATTATATTAGCAATCCTAATATATTAAATATAATGATGTTAACATACTTGCCTATTTTCGAGAGTATTAATATAACTAATTAGTGTAACTAATTTGGCTTTGAAGAATACCTTTTTTTACATTAACTGAAATTAAGAATAGTCTTATAATAAACATAATGAGGTTAATTAACTCCTATGTTTTCAAGTTTCTTGATGTACTTAACTGTCCTATTCAATGTGGCTTTATATAACATATTTTTCGTATAACGAAATTAGTAATCTTATAATAAACATAATGAGATTAATGTACTCGTATGCTTTCGAGATTATTAAACTAATTAATTATTTTATTTACCACTGTTAACTATCATTTTTTTATTGACCTGTCAATCAATTTGTCCCATATATACCCAATACTGATTAATTTCATAAGAGTATTTAGTAAGTGGAAATGTACAATTAAATGAGATGTTTATTGGAATTATAGACAGAAATCAATAAATGTTATTGATAATACGTATTATTACTAAATAACTATTATTAGTATTTTTAATGATTATTATGATTATCAGAAGTCTAAAATTACTGCCATATCTTTCCTCAGACAGACGCTATATCGTTTACCTGCTGAAATTACTGCTCAAAAACGAGTCATTAACGTAAATTTCTTATAATAACAATTATTATCTATAATCATTATTATTATTATTATTATTATTATTATTATTATTATTATTATTATTATTATTATTATTATTATTATTATTATTATTATTATTATTATTATTATCATCATTATCAGAAGGCTAAAATTATTGCCATATCATTTCTCATACAGCCACTATATCGTTAACAACGCTTCCAGAAGGCTGAAATTACTGCTCAAAAGCGATTAATTAACCTATATTTCTTATAAAAATAATATTATCTATAATAATTATTATTAGTATTATCAATTATTATCATCATTATCAGAAGACTAAAATTACTGCAATATCATTTCTCATACAGCCACTATATCATTTACAACGCTTCCAGAAGGTTTAAATTACTGCTCAAAAACGAGTAATTAACCTAAATTTCTTATAATAACAATTATTATCAATAATAATTATTATTAGTATTATTATTTATTATTATCATTATCAGAAGACTAAAATTACTGCAATATCATTTCTCATACAGCCACTATAATGTTTACAAGGCTTCCAGAAGGCTGAAATTACTGCTCAAAAACAAGTAATTATCCTACATTTTTTGTTGTTGATGCTGATGAAGTTTCTCAAAAGGTTAATAACAACGGTTTATTAAATTTTCTCAAGGATTTCTCTAGGTCTTACCCATTGAAAAATTATTTTTTTTTTTTGAGATCATTGAGAATAAAAGAGGTTTTGAAGATGATATAAGGATTTTATATACAATTATTTCTAGTTTTAGAGACCGTGTTTTAATCAAAATTCCTGTTGCATAACTTTCGATTAAAAAAATGTTTGTGGGTATATATAAATAGATTGAAAACAGGTATTAAATTTTCAAAGCTTTATATTTCTATTGCATTTAATTTTCTTAGTCAATCATTGAGAAAACACAAAAAATTAGCTTTCGAAATTCTAATTAAGGTTCAATTTTTCAAGTTTCAAAGCTTTATATTTCCACATCATTTAATTTTCTTAATCAATTATTAAAACAAGACGTTAAAAGTCAGACGTCAAAAACCTAATCATGGTTCCACTTTTCATTTAAAAAAAACTTATATTTCCACTTTATTCAATTTTGATAGTAAATCATTAAAGAAACATCAAAAGTCCACCGACAGAAATCTAATCATGGTTTAACTTTTCACTTCTCAATGATTTATATTTCCATTTTATTCGGTTTTCTTAAACAATCATTAAATCAAGGCATCAAAAGTAAGTAGCCTACTCGGAAATCTAATCAAGTTTAAACTTTTCAATTTTCAAATATTCATATTTCAATTTGATTCAATTTTCATAGTTAATCATTAAAAAAAGTCAAGAGTCAACCGACAGAAATCTAATCAGGGTTTAACTTTTCACTTTTCAAATATTTATATTTCCATTTCATTCAGTTTTCTTAAACAATCATTAAAACAAGGCATAAAAAATCAGCCTTCAAAAATCTAATCAAGGTTCAACTTTTCAATTTTCAAAGCTCGATATTTCCACTTCATACAATATTATTTTATTCAATCATTAAAAAAAAAAAACTTTAGTTTTCTTAAACAATTATTAAAACAAGGCATAAAAAATCAGCCTTCAAAAATTTAATCAAAGTTAAACTTTTCAATTTTCAAAGCTCG
The DNA here is from genome assembly GCF_036898095.1 of Palaemon carinicauda. Lineage (NCBI taxonomy): Eukaryota > Metazoa > Arthropoda > Malacostraca > Decapoda > Palaemonidae > Palaemon > Palaemon carinicauda. The sequence goes on along the minus strand of NC_090729.1, from coordinate 188,415,047 downwards.
ATATTTCCACTTCATACAATATTATTTTATTCAATCATTAAAAAAAAAAAAAAAAAAAAAAAAAAAAAAAAAAAAAAAAAAAAAAAAAAAAAAAAAAAACGTCAAAAGTCGGCACTCAAAAATCTAATCACAGTTCAACTTTTATATCGGACAAGAAAAATCAATTATGAAACAGGGCCGTAATTGCACTATGATTACATGTTCATCTACTGTATATATCAAAACTAAAGGTTGCTGGGACCAGGGTGGGGGGGGGGGGCAGAGGGGGGGGGGTGGATAGATGCTTTAATTAAAAAAAAAAAAAACTAATTTTCCGAGCCAGTGAAAAACGCCAAACGTTGTGAATTAAATTTCTGACCTTATTCTTCAATGTATGAAAAGTCTATCGAATAATTCCTCACTTCGTCTCTGGAGAGGCTTGGAATTAGGAATCTGGAATCAGGAATCTAGGATCTGGAATCTGGAATCTGCAATCTGGATTCGGGAATCAGCAATAGAGAATTGGGAATCGGGAATCAGGAATCGGAAATAAGATGATATTGATGATGGTGACATGGTATGTCATAAACGTCAAATATGTTTAAGGAACACGAAAAAAATTTAAAGGTTTATTAGTTAGTATTTTTGTGTGCGTGTGTGTGTGTCTCTCTTCTCTCTTTTTTCTCTCTCTCTGTACATATATATATATATATATATATATATATATATATATATATATATATATATATATATATATATATATATATACATATATATATATATATATATGTGTGTGTGTGTGTGTGTATATGTATATATATATATATATACACACACACACATATTTATATATATATATATATATATATATATATATATATATATATATGGATATATATATATAAATATATATATATATATATATATATATATATATATATATATATATATGTATATATATATATATACATATATATATATATATATATATATATATATATATATATATATACATATATACATATACATATGTATATGTATATATATACAGTATATATACATATATACTGTATATACACCGAATCGTTAAAATAGTTACGAAAAGGAATTAAAGGAGTAACTATATGAGACCGAGTCATTAGATACGTAAAAAGATGTAGAGGATATCGCCATTTAAGACCGAATTGTTGGAAACGTTTGTAAAAGGAAATAGAGGTTTAATCACCATTTGAGACAAAATAGTTGGAAACGTTTTCGAAAATATAGAGTGGAAATCACAATTTGAAACCGAATAGTTGGAAACGTATCTAAAAAGAAGTAAAGAAACCAGTATCTAAAACCGAATAGTTGGAAACGTTTGTGAAAAGAAGTAGAGGTTTAATCACCAAATGAGACAGAATAGTTGGAAACGTTTGTAAAAATATAGAGGAAAACACCATTTGAGACCGAATAGTTGGAAACGTTTGTAAAAAGATAGAGAGGAAAACACAATTTGAAACCGAATAGTTGGAAACGTTTGTAAAAAGATAGAGAGGAAAACACAATTTGAAACCGAATAGTTGGAAACGTTTGTAAAAAAATAGAGGAAAACACAATTTGAAACCGAATAGTTGGAAACCTTTGTAAAAAAATAGAGAGGAAAACACAATTTGAAACCGAATAGTTGGAAACGTTTTGCAAAAAGACAGAGAGGAAATCTCCATTTGAAACCGAGTAGTTGGAAACGTTTCTAAAAGGAAGTAAAGGATCCACTATCTAAAAACGAGTAGTTGGAAAAGTTTCTAAAAGGGAGTAAAGGAGCCACTATCTGATACTGTATAGTTGGAAACGTTTGTAAAATATGTGGATGAAATCATCTTTAGATAAATATCATTGAAAACGTTTCCAAAAAGACAGAGAGGAAATCATCATTTTAAACCAAATAGTTGGACACGTTTCTAAAAGGAAGTAAAGGAATCACCATGTAAAACCGAATAGTTAGAAACGTTTCTAAAAGAAATTAAAGGAATCCCAATGTAAAACCGAATAGTTAGAAACGTTTCTAAAAGGAAGTAAAGGAATCACCATGTAAAACCGAATAGTTAGAAACGTTTCTAAAAGAAATTAAAGGAATCACCATGTAAAACCGAATAGTTAGAAACGTTTCTAAAAGAAATTAAAGGAATCACCATGTAAAACCGAATAGTTAGAAACGTTTCTAAAAGAAATTAAAGGAATCACCATGTAAAACCGAATAGTTAGAAACGTTTGTAAAAGGAAGTAAAGGAATCACCATGTAAAACTGAATAGTTAGAAACGTTTCCAAAAGGAAGTAAAGGAATCACTAAGTAAAACCGAATAGTTAGAAACGTTTGTAAAAGGAAGTAAAGGAATCACCATGTAAAACCGAATACTTGAAAACGTTCGTAAAAAATGGAGAGGAATTAGTCATTACATACAAAACGTTGCATATGTAAGAAAAAAGGAAGTAAGTCCTGAACGTTGCAAACGTAAGAAAAAAGGAAGTAAGTAAATCACTATTTTGAGACCAGGCATTGAAAACGTTCAACTATTCCGGAGCAATAAATCGAGGATTTAAAAATGAAATGAAATTACGCCAAAGCGAATAAACGAAGCAGTGCCAGAAAGAAATAGATCCATAAATCTAAAGGTAGGAAGAATCCAAACACAGGATAAACCATTCCAGAAACTGAGCCATAAATCCGTGAAGTTCTGGAAAGGAAAGAGCGAGGAAGACGATGATCAGAGACAAATGACCTGCAATAAATACCAATAAAGAGGAAATGATATGAGAGAGAGAGAGAGAGAGAGAGAGAGAGAGAGAGAGAGAGAGAGAGAGAGAGAGAGAGAGAGAGAGAGAGAGAGAGAGAGAGAGAATGATACGGTCTGAAGCTGTTTTAATTACAGAGAGAGAGAGAGAGAGAGAGAGAGAGAGAGAGAGAGAGAGAGAGAGAGAGAGAGAGAGAGAGAATATACAGTAATATATATATATATATATATATATATATATATATATATATATATATATATATATATATATATATATATATATAATTATATATATATATATATATATATATATATATATATATATATAATATATATATATATATATATATATATATATATATATATATATATATATATATAGAGAGAGAGAGAGAGAGAGAGAGAGAGAGAGAGAGAGAGAGAGAGAGAGAGAGAGAGAGATTTCAAGGAATGTACAAAGACGACCAAACAGCATTCTATTCTGGAATGAGAATTTGTAATGGATGAAAATTCCAGGAATAGGAACACTCGTCATAAAGGTGTTGGAATGAGAAGTAAGAATGACGGAATTAACTTTACACCCAGAGATTTGTTTTATGATGCCACAGAAATGAATGTATACAGATGGGAGTCATGTCACACTCATGTCCCACTTATGTCCCACTCATGTCACACTCAGGTCACACTGTCATGTTAGCCGGGCCAGACTATAACGACTGTAAGAGTTACGTCACACTGTATACCGACTGTAAAGTGTTACTTAGAATTTAAGATGTTGATATAATAATATACGTGATATTACTAAATATGATAACTTGAAAATATTAAATTATATTGAAAAATAGGTAATGATTCTATTGGATGTGAACTTTTAAAGCTAATGTTCTTATGCATATATATATACTGTACATATATATATATATATATATATATATATATATATATATATATATATATATATATATATATATATATATATATGTGTATATATGTATGTATATATATATGTATATATATATATATATATATATATATATATATATATATATATATATATATATATATATATATATATATATATATATATATATATATATACGTTTGTATATATATAAATCGATGTGTAGTAAGAATATGGTATTAATGTATATTCACCAATAAAATAAAACTTATTTTCTACTAACGTTTGACCCAGTCGAATAAATTTACCAATCGAATCTTAAAATTACATAATTACAAAATAACCACGCAGATAAACCCTAGCTGGACAAACAACTAAATCATTTCAACATAGATTTAACAATTAAGTTGAAATGAAGCCTTTCTTATGCTCTGTTCCATCATAGCCTAGTCCGTCCTCATAAACTCTGGCTGGTAAATAAACTTATGCGATTTCGTCATTTGAAAAAAGTCGTGTGGGTTTGGAGGCCATCCTTGGGGTTAAACACTATTCTCCCGTGCGTGGTTTAATTTACGATAGAGAAAGTAGGTTATTGATTATATAATAACACGTCATGCAATCTCTCTCTCTCTCTCTCTCTCTCTCTCTCTCTCTCTCTCTCTCTCTCTCGGCGTCAATGACCCTAGATGTCAGGATGCCGGAAAACCTTAAATCAATCAATATCTC
>NC_090729.1:188403172-188405672 GCF_036898095.1 Palaemon carinicauda | reverse complement strand
AATATGTACCAATTAGCGTGGATTTTCATACACTCAAATATGAACCAAGTTTGAAGTCAATGTGACAACGATGGCCAAACTTATGGCTGATTACGTGAATTGGATATTTTGTTTGACCGTGACCTTGACCTTTGACCTTAACATTTACCAATTGGCGTGGATTTTCGTACACTCAAATATGAACCAAGTTTGAAGTCAATGTGTCAACGGTGCCCAAATCTATGGCTGATTAAGTGAATTGGACATAATGCTTGACCGAGACCTTGACCTTTGACCTTAATATGTACCAATTGGCGTGGATTTTCATACACTCAAATATGAACCAGGTTTGAAGTCAATGTGACAACGATGTCCAAACTTATGGCTGATTACGTGGATTGGATATTTTGCTTGACTGTGACTCGACCTTCGACCTTGACCTAGCTTGTGTGAAGAGAGGGCTCGGGCGCTGATCATATGTATATATGGTCAGTCTCTAGGACATTGTCCTGTTCGATAGGGCAATGTCACTGTTCCTTACCCCTGCCATTCATGAGCGGACCTATAATCTTTAAACAACGTCCCTGTCCCTTGTCCCTGCCATTCATGAACGGCCTTTAAACTACTGAGAGTTTATGCATTAAACACAAACCAAAATACGATATTCAATCCACTTTATCAGTTTGAATAAATGAAAGAGTAAACACCACTTGATTGGCGAACTGCAAATAACGTTATTCACGGAGTAATGTTTCACCTCTCGAAGATCAGTCCGAATAGAATAATTTCGCGTCTGGAAATTTGGTGCTCTGCTAACAAGGGGATTATGGGCTTGCGTTTAGCACTGAGAATAGCTTACGTTTTACTCGACTCCAGATTAATTGGTTAAACCTTTTACCCCCAATGGACGTACTGGTACGTTTCACAAAACTCATCCCTTAACCACCTTGGACATACCGGTACGTCCTTGCAAAAAACTGGTTTTTACATTTTTTTTTTTTTTGCATATTTTTGATAACTTTATGAAAAACTTCAGGCATTTTCCAAAATAATGAGACCAACATGACCTCTCTATGACAAAAATTAAGGCTGTTAGAGCAATTTAAAAAAAATATATTGCAAAATGTGCTTAAAAAAAAAAAACGCCTAGGGGTTAAGGGTTGGAAAGTTCCAAATAGCATTGGGGGTAAAAAGGTTAAACCTTCATGGCTTGGTCAAACCTGTTAGGATATCAACTGTACGCACACTCATTATCTCGAGGTGGTTTATGTCAAGGTTTTTGTCTTGAAATGTATGTGAAAGACATATTCGCTTTTATGTGAAATTTATTTCCTCTTGTTTTGTTAAAGGTTTTATAGTTTATATAGGAAATATTTATTTCAATGTTTTTGCTGTTAAAATATTTTATTTTAACTTGTTTCCTTTCCTCACTGGGCTATTTTCCCTGTTGGACCCTCTGGGCTTATAGCATCCTGCTTTTCCAACTAGGGTTGTGGCTTAGCATTTAATAATAATAATAATAATAATAATAATAATAATAATAATAATAATAATAATAATAATATTAAGAATATATTCCGGTTTAGGTTGATTTTTTAAAGGTCGCCCATGAATGACAGAGGCAAGATACAGTGATAATGTTCTAAACTAACCATATATGCTTATGATCAGCGCCCAAGCAAGGACCAGGGACAGCCAGACATATTTTTTACCCCTTCATTTAGGGTCGTTCATAAATGGCAGGGGCAAGGGACAGTGGCAATGCCCCTGTAGGACAATACCCTAGAGACTAACCATATGTACTTATGATCAGCGCCCATGTTAGGACCAGGGAGAGCCAGAGAGATTTTTTCATTTTTTTCTTCTTCTACGATCGTTGCATGAATGGCAGAGGCAAGGGTCAGTAACAGTGCCTTAGCAAGACAATATCCTAGAGACTAACCATATATATACTTATGATCAGTGCCAAAGCTAGACCAAGGAGAACCAGGCAATGGCTTCTGATGGCTCAGCAGGTAGACCTATAGGCTCCCCCAAACACCTTATCCTTAGCTCACAAGCATGGTGAGGTTGCAGACACTACAAGAAACTATCGAGTTTGAGCTGGACTCAAACCAGGCAGGGACGTTTCCAATAGGCCACCACAACCCGAAAGAATGTATATATTTGTTGTATTTTGGTTTTTACGGAATTTTGTATAATGAAAAAAACTTTTACATTTTATATAACGAGAGAATTTCCAGAAATGTATTTTAGTTCTGTAGGAGGTTGTTTCTGAAGAAAAATATTCTTCGCTCTTATAGTATCAATAACTAAAATAAATGATAGGTGAATATCTCAGTTATGGAAATTACCATTAATATGTATGTATGTATACACACACACACATATATATATATATATATATATATATATATATATATATATATATATATATATATATATATATACAGTATATATATATATATATTTATATATATACATACATATATATATATATATATATATATATATATATATA
>NC_090729.1:188385672-188390672 GCF_036898095.1 Palaemon carinicauda | reverse complement strand
GTAGTATTAGTAGTAGTAGTAGTATTAGTAGTATTAGTAGTAGTAAAAGATAATTTCATGTTTAAATGTTTCTATTGTAATTTCTTTCCTTACAAAAAATGCAATTTTGAATATACATTCCACTCATTTTATGCTATAATTTGGCAAAATATTATAATAAACGAAGTGTTCGTTTAAGCTATAATAATGACCCATGCATATTTCAGATATATTATCATCTTGCTCTCCAGATTCTTCTAACTTCTACTTCTAAATGCAACTGTGGATTTTTTCAACATTGATCATTGAATTATCACGATTTACTTTGAATTTTATTGAAAAAATAAAGAATTCAAAATTCAAATTCGGTATTGCCCGTGATTTCTAAAGCCATTGTATTGAAATTTCCTCATTAGGGGAACATGTTTTACTATCAGATGTATTAAAAGTAAATTTAAAATTTTAAATCATAAAAGAGCTATATATACAACTGTGGATTTTTCACCATTGACTGACCACTGAATTATCACGATTTACTTTAAATTTTATTGAAGAAAACCAAAAATTCAAAATTCAAAATCGATTTTGTCCATTATTTCTAAAGCCATCGAAAGTTCCTCATTAGGGGAACATGTTTCATTATCAGATGTTTTGAAAATAAATTTAAAAATTATCACGATTTACTATTAATTTTATTGAAGAAAATAAAAAATTCAAAATTCAAAATCGATATTGCCTGTTATTTTTAAAGCCATTGTATTGGAAGTTTCTCATTAGGGGAACATGTTTTACTATCAGATGGTTTAAAAACAAATTTAAAATTCGAAATCATAGAAAAGATATATATGCAACTCTGGATTTTTACCATTGACTGATATTTCAATTATCACGATTTACTTTTAATTTTATTGAAGAAAATTAAAAATTCAAAATTTAAAATCGATTTTGTCCATTATTTCTAAAGCTATTATAATGCCATTTCCTCATTACGGGAACATATTTTTACTATCAGATGCTCTATAAAACAAATTTAAAATTCTAAATCATAGAAAAGCTAAATACATTAGAATAAAGTTTTAACACTTACCAGAGAATAGTCTTGACATTTATTTCTTTTTTCTACATTTTTGGTATCATGTCACCACTTTTTTATTTTATTTTTATTTGATGTCGAATCTTTTCGTATCCAATTCAATTATAAAAACCTCCAACATCTAATTACTTTAAAACGTAAATATTGACTCACTATGTCCAACTTTTTCTTTGATTTAATTTCACGGGAGTCAGTTGAACGAGAGGCCATTGTCTTTAAGTGAGAGCTGTAAGCGAGCCCACTTTGTTTCTCTAGCCTTTGCTAAGTTGGTGGCACGAATATTTGCATAACTAACAAGTTTTGGTCTTTTGACAACACTTCATTTATATTACAACGCTATAAGCATGTTACTATGAGTTATGAACACTCGAAAAAAATGGTAAATAACGAGAAAAATATAACACTGTTCACAGAAATAGTTTGCTAAGTTGGTGGCACGAATATTGGCATAACTAACACGTTTTGGAATTTTGACAACACTTCATTTATATTACAACGATATAAACATGTTGCTGTGAGTTATGAACACTCGAGAAAATGGTAAATAATGAGAAAAATATAACACTGTTCACAAAAATAGTTTGATTTATAGTAAGTCTGCTAGCTTCCTGTAGGGAGGGTAGTTACTACAGGCATTTCTACAATTCACACCAATACTGTAGCACTGCCAAACGTATGATGCTGATATCTAAATGAATGAATAATTACGTTAATAATAACTAAAATTACATATGTAAATTAGATTTAAAAGTCCACTACTCCATTCACACGGCTTAAATGTATAAATGTAAATAAAATTTAAAAGTCTACTACGCTACACACGATGCTCAGACCTTTAATTAAAGGCTGTTGGAATTTAAATGACTATATGCCCGTTGTTCTACACTGCCGTACAACTTGTCAGTCTTAAAAATACGATGCCAGATACCTTTGGTTTTAATTAAAAAATTTTCCCAAATTTTGAAAATTACTCATCGAAAAGGAGCGTGCATAAGGGCCTGAAAATATATTCCATATTCCATTAATCAAAATAACATTGTAAAATTTAGCAGTGTTCCAAATGCCAAAATGTCTTACTAATTACGATAGCGGATTTCCACTTATGTCAAAACGAAATTTTTTCTCCTTGTGGTCCAGCGTACTTCCACATTCAGTTCCCATCTGGTTGGGGGGGGGGGGGGGGGGGGTTGTCAATATATGTTTCTCCAGAGTTTTAACTTTTATATTGAAATTGCAAATATACACCAGGTGGATTAAAGCTATTTTCTATTTTGGTTTAAACATTTTCAAAACCTAAGGTTTATCTTTATTTTCTTTCATTATTACGTTTGTTATTATTACTATTATTATTATTATTATTATTATTATTATTATTATTATTATTATTATAAGCTAAGCTATAACCATAGTTGGAAACACAAAAAATAAAATAAAAAAAAAGTTCACAACTCTGATAATTTAGCTGCAAGTTAAGGTGATCATCCTATCCCAAACATTTATGACAAATATAATTCTAATATTCAACGCAAAAAAAAAAAAATGAATAAATAAAATTAATAAAATAAGAAAAATGACAAATTATTCGAAACTCAAACATTTTAGCGACGAGACAAGTTGATAAATATAATACATTACCTAAAAAGGAGATGGACGTCGAGAGACGAGGCGAAGTGAATTCATTTACGAGGGAGAAAATTCAAGCCAGAAAGGAAGAACGTATTTCACAACTTGGGTGATAAGGGCGAAAATGTCCAGTCTTGTTAGGAGAAAGACGACCATCGAACACGTCATTTAGCTTTGAGTACAGCACTCTTTTCTACGCTGGTATTCAGGACTCGGCTGGAAAGTTAGTGGGTTTGAGAATTCAAGCTGTTTCTAATTTTTATATCGAAGCGAGAAATCTTTTTTTTTTTTTTTTTTCGAAGAGACAAATCATTATAGATTGATTTATTGCTAATATATTTTCATTCCTGAGCTGAGGATGGATGGGATGAAATTGTAGTAGTAGTAGTAGTAGTAATAGTAGTTGTAGTAGTAGTAGTAGTAATAGTAGTAGTAGTAGTAGTAGTAGTGGTTTCAAATGTTTTGAAATTATTCAGAATTGAGGTTCTAACTGATTTCTCTCCAAAAAATCATTTCATATATAATAGAGAGTAAGTGTCTGGCCATGTATATCAACAACAACAAGAACAAGAACAACAACAACAACAACAATAACAAATGCTGCCGTTTCTAGTCCACTGCAGGAAAAGGGCCTAGAACTTGTCCTTATTCATGTCCAGGGTTTGTCCATTTTTATCACCACACTAGCCATTACCGATTGGATATATATATATATATATATATACATATATATATATATATATGTGTGTGTATATATATATTTATATATATATATATGCATATATATATATATATATATATACAGGGTATATGTATATATATTTATATTATATATAAATATATACACACACACACACATATATATATATATATATATATACATATACCCTGTATATATATATATATATATATAATTTCCAGTCACGCTGAACGGCGTTGTCAGACGTATAAATACTAGGTATCTCCTCCTCCCCTGAGTAGGGAGAGGAAGGGTGAGTAGCCATACCTAGTGAGAGGGAGTAGCCCAAGAGGAAAGGGAGTAGTGGTGAAAAAGATTGAATCTGTGTGTATATGTCTATCTAAATATTTAACCGTCATTTTGACGGGTCACATACACTAGCATGAAAGTCAATATTAATATATCTTTTGTTATTAAGGGAAGATCTGCTATACCAGTCTCGACTGTCTGGTGAGGTTGGTGCGGGAAAGCGGGTAATTGGGTTTTAGCATTATGTTGCTTGAAGATCTAGTGGGTGCGGTTTAGCGGAAAGGATTATTTATGAGGCATTTGAATATTATTATTATTATTATCATCATCATTATCATTATTATTATTATTATTATTATTATCATTATTATTATTATTATTTTTATTATCATTATTATCATTATTATTATCATTATTATTATTATTATTATTTTTATTATTATTATTATTTTTATTTTTATTATTATTATTTATTTTATTATTATTATTATTATTATTATTATTATTATTATTATTATCATTATTATTATTATTATTATTTTTATGATTATTATTATTATTATTATTATTATTTCTATTATTATCATTATTATTATTATTATTATTATTAATTATTCAAAAGTAAAGAAACCAATGGCGTTCTTAATTGAAAGGAATTAATTTACTTTAATTCATTCAGAGCAAATTGTCTTTTCTATGTGGGGATACCTTAACGTGGTGAAAGAGTTTGAGTACCACCATGATCAGCAAAGCTCTACTAGTCAGGGCCACCTATACTAGGTTGGTATGCTGTGAACGATCAGACGAAAATCTCCCAAGATTACTAATCCGCACTGGCCAGCTATGTTATGAAAACTGGTCAAAGCCAGGACTTGGATTGACATGTCTGAGGCCTTTGTACTGCAGTGGACTGGAGACTGCATTTGTTGTTGTTGTTGTTGTTGTTTTAATACATTGTAACAAACATGATAAGGGATCAGTAAAAGCTCGAAAACATAGAGAAGAGGAAGGGTGATGACTTAAAAGAATAAAATTATTTCTTTTTAAATAAGAAAAAACCACAAAAGCTGAAAGAAAATTAAGAAAGGCACAATAAATACCATTACAATGGAATAGAGAGAGAGAGAGAGAGAGAGAGAGTGAGAGAGAGAGAGAGAGAGAGAGAGATAATAAATTTATTACTACAGCAGTGAGTACCGTAACTTAGGAGTTTCTCTGCGGAGGAGAAATGAAAAATATTGGAATTTGCTTAAATAAGAAAAACCACAAAAGCCAAAGAAAATTAAGAAAGGCACAATAAATACCATTACAATGGAA
>NC_090729.1:188347827-188370327 GCF_036898095.1 Palaemon carinicauda | reverse complement strand
TAGGGCATTGTCACTGTCACTTTCCTCTGCCATTCATAAAGGACCCTTTAATTTTTTTTTTCTTATTTTTTTTTTTAAGGCAGTATCACTTGAAACGACCTGGCCCTAGATTTTGTGGAGAGGAACCTTAACTACTGATCATATGTAGATATGTTCAGTCTCTAGGACATTGTCCTGCTAGGTTATTACCACTGTCTCTTGCCTCTATCATTCATGAGCGACCCTTTAAAATCTTTAAAAGAATTTGCTTTACTTGAAACTAAGAGCTTGGATGGAGAGGGGGCTTGGGCACTCATCATATGTAGGTGACATTATTCTGCAAGGGCATTGTCACTGTCCCTTGCTTCTATCATTCATGAGCAACCCTTTAAAATCTTTAAAATAAGATACATTATTACTTGAAACAACCTGATCCTAGATTGGATTGAAATGGATCTTGGGCACTGATCTTATGTAGACATGGCCAGTTTCTAGGGCACAGTCTTGCTAGGTTATTACCACTGTCTCTTGCCTCTATCATTCATGAACGACCCTTTAAAATCTTTAAAAGAATTTGCTTTATTTGAAACTAAGAGCTTGGATGGAGAGGGGGCTTGGGCACTGATCATATGGAGGTGACATTATCCTGCAAGGGCATTATCAATGTCCCTTGCTTCTATCATTCATGAGCGACCATTTAAAATCTTTAAGAGAAGTTACAGTGTTACTTGAAACGACCTGGTCCTAGATTGGATTGAAATGGGTCTTAGGCACTAATCATGATTAGATATGGTCAGTCTCTACTGCATAGTCTTGCTAAGTTATTATCAGTGCCCCTTGCCTCTGTCATTCATGAGCGACCCTTTAAGATTTTTAAGAGAAGTTACAGTGTTACTTAATACGAGAACATTTACTTCCGTCCGATGAAACATCGTGTGCCATGCGAGAACATTTACTTTCGTTAGATGCAACATCGTGTGCCATACGAGAACATTTACTTTCGTTAGATGAAACATCGTGTGCCATACGAGAACATTTACTTTCGTTAGATGAAACATCGTGTGCCATACGAGAACATTTACTTTCTTTAGATGAAACATCGTGTGCCATACGAGAACATTTACTTTCTTTAGATGAAACATCGTGTGCCATACGAGAACATTTATTTTCGTTAGATGAAACATCGTGTGCCATACGAGAACATTTACTTTTATTGGATGAAACATCGTGTGCATACGAGAACATTTACTTTCGTTAGATGAAACATCGTGTGCCATACGAGAACATTTACTTTCGTTAGATGAAACATCGTGTGCATACGAGAACATTTATTTTCGTTAGATGAAACATCGTGTGCCATAAGAGAACATTGACTTTCGTTGGATGAAACATCGAGTGCCAAACCGCGAGCAGACATTTTGACTCGGAGTTTTGGGAGTTTTGGGAAGGTCGAGACGAGAGTGATTTATTGTTGGTGGAATGATCGAATTCCGGTTTTTCTTTCGGAGAATCTTTCTTTTCCTGACCGAAACTTTAGCTCCACCGAATTTTGGGGAGCTCTAAATTGACACCACAAGTTGCCTCCAAAACAGAATGGTGGGTGTGTTTTGAAGTTTGATCCTATATTTCGAATAAAACAGACTTTATTGCATGCATTTCTTCATCTTTTAATAACAACGATTTCAACTGATTACCTTTATTATTATTACTTGCTAAGCTACAACCCATATTTAGAATAAAACAGACTTTATTGCATGCATTTCCTCATCTTATAATAACAACAATTTCAACTGATTATCTTTTTTATCATTACTTGCTAAGCTACAACCCATATTTAGAATAAAAGAGACTTTATTGCATGCATTTCTTCATCTTTTAATAACAACGATTTCAACTGATTATCTTTATTATTATTACTTGCTAAGCTACAACCCTATTTGGAAAAGCGAAATGCTATAAGCCCAGGGGCTCCAACAGGGGAAATAGCCCAGTGAGGAAAGGAAATGATGTAAAATGAAATGTTCTGAGAACAGTGCCCTCAAGCAAGAGAACGCTTGCTTGAAGAGATACGGAGATGCAAATGATGGGAAGATTTAGATAAGTCATCTTGATGAATTAAGAATAATACCATAAATTAACTACAAATAAATGCTAGAATAACTAGAAAAGCAGTCTAAGAGTGCAGACCTCCGCGAAGATTTATAGAATAAATGATCTTGATAAATTAAGAAATATACCATATATTGAATTCCAAATAAATGCTAGAATAACTAGAAAAGCACTCTGAGAGTGCAGACCTCCGACACGGTAGCATATTTCTCGGAACTAGCTTGCCTTTCCCAGAATCAATTTAGATCGTAGACTTATTTTTTTGGTCGACCTATTGCTCAACATTGACTTGACCTTTGACCTAGGACTTTCAATATGAAATCACTTCCTCGTCTCAACAATTAATCCCTGAAAGTCTCACTACTCTATGAGTAAAATTGTAGCCAGGAAGTTGTTCACAAACAAACAAATGCACAAACAGGCAAACAGGGGTGAACATATACCGTCCTCCACAACTTTGTTTGCGAAGGTAATAAGAAAAATAAGAAAAATAAGAAGCTATACAACGCAATGGCCTGAATACCTAACGAAGTACGAACGACGATGGGAGAAAAAAATTCCGGTATTTGCGCTTTCATAAAAGTTTTTATTAGAAACATGGTGTCACCAGAATTAACATTCGCGTCGAGACAATTCTCATGTTTTGTCCAAAAGTTTAAACTTTCCAGTGGCGCGCGCGTTCATCGCCTTATTAAAGAGTCTGAATGTGAGGCTACCTTTCGATTCTTTTATCCCATTGCTGTATTGTGATCTCACTAATTTCAGCTCTATACACTGTTAAGGTTGTGGTGGCCAATTGGAAGCGTCCCTGTGAGGCGCACCCCGGACTGGGTTTCAAGTCGGGCTTAAAGTTGATAGTTACTTTAGCGTCTGCAACCTAACCATCCTTGTGAGCTATGGACAGGGGGAAGGGTGTTTGGAGGAGCCTATAGGTCTACTTACTGAGCCACTCAAAGTCGATAGTTGCTTTAGTGTCTGCAACCTCACCATCGTTGTGAGCTATGGACGGGTGGAGGGTGCTTGAAGGAGCCTATAGGTCTACCTACTAGGCAATCAACTGCCATTGCCTGGTCGTCCCTGGTCCTAGCTTGGGAGGAGAGGGGGCTTGGTCGCTGATTATGTGTGTATATGATCAGCTTCAAGGGTCGTGCTACTTTGGAATCATGGGTTATTCTTCTTTGAATTCAGACGTCATGCTCCTTTAGAACCTGGGTCATGCTCCTTTGGAATCTGGGGTCATTTTCCTTTGGAATCTGGGGTCATGCTCCTTTAGAATCTGAGGTCATTCTCCTTTGGAATCTGGGGTCATCCTCCTTTTGGAACCTGGGTCATGCTCCTTTGGAATCAGAGGTCAGTCTCCTTTGCAATTAGAGGTAATGCTCAATTGGAATCAGAGGTCATTCCCCTTTAAATCATAGGTCATTCTCCTTTGGAATCAGAGGTCACACTCTGGAATCAAGGGTCGTGTCTCTTTTAGAATCAAGATTCATTCTCCTTTTGAATCAGGGGTAATTATCCTATGAAATTAGATGTCATTCTCCATTGGAATCAGATGTCATTATCTTTTGGAATCAGGGGTAATTCTCCTTTGGAATCAGCCATTCTTCTTTGGAATCAGAGGCAATTCTCCTTTGGAATCAGCCATTCTTCTTTGGAATCAGAGGCAATTCTCCTTTGGAATCAGAGATCATTCTCCTTTGGAATCAGAGGTAATTTTCCTTTGAAATCAGAGATCATTCTCCTTTGGAATCAGAGGTAATTTTCCTTTGAAATCAGAGATCATTTTCCTTTGGAATCAGAGGTAATTTTCCTTTGAAATCAGAGATAATTCTCCTTTGGAATCAGAGGTAATTTTCCTTTGAAATCAGAGATCATTCTCCTTTGGAATCAGAGGTAATTTTCCTTTGAAATCAGAGATCATTCTCCTTTGGAATCAGAGGTAATTTTCCTTTGAAATCAGAGATAATTCTCCTTTGGAATCAGAGGTAATTTTCCTTTGAAATCAGAGATCGTTCTCCTTTGGAATCTGAGGTCATGCTCCTTTGGAACCAGAAATCACTCTCCTTTGAAATCAGGGGCCATTCTCCTTAGATCTTGGGTCATTCTTCTTCGGAATCAAAGGTCATTTTCCTTTGCAATTAGAGGTCATGCTCCTTTGGAATCACGGGTCATTCCCCTTTGCAATCAGGGGTCATTCTCTTTTAGAGACAGGTAATACACTCCTTTGGAATCCGAGGTCATGCTCCTTTGGAACTAGAGATCATTCTTCTTTGAAATCAGAGGCCATTCTCCTATGGAATCTGAGGTCATTCTCCTTTGGAATCCGAGGTCATTCTCATTTGGAATCAGAGGCCATTCTCCTTTGGAATCCGAGGTCATTCTCCTTTGGAATCCAAGGTCATTCTCCTTTGGAATCAGAGGCCATTCTCCTTTGGAATCCAAGGTCATTCTCCTTTGGAATCCGAGGTCATTCTCCTTTGGAATCCGAGGTCATTCTCGTTTGGAATCCGAGGTCATTCTCCTTTGGAATCCAAGGTCATTCTCCTTTGGAATCCGAGGTCATTCTCCTTTGGAATCAGAGGCCATTCTCCTTTGGAATCCGAGGTCATTCTCCTTGGAATCCGAGGCCATTCTCCTTTGGAATCCGAGGTCATTCTCCTTTGGAATCCGAGGTCATTCTCCTTTGGAATCAAAGGCCATTCTCCTTAGATCTCGGGTCATTCTTCTTTGGTATCAGAGGCCATTCTCCTTTGGAATCCGAGGTCATTCTCCTTTGGATTCCGAGGTCAATCTCCTTTGGAATCAGAGGCCATTCCCCTTTAAAATCAGAAGCCATGCTTCTCTAGAATCAGAGGTCATTTTCCTTTGGAATCAGAGGTCAGTCTCCTTTGCAATTAGAAGTAATGCTCATTTGGAATCAGAGGTCATTCTCCTTTGGAATCAGAGGCCATTCTCCTTTGGAATCCGAGGTCATTCTCCTTTGGAATCAGAGGCAATTCTCCTTTGGAATCCGAGGCCATTCTCCTTTGGAATCAGAGGCCATTCCCCTTCAAAATCAGAAGCCATGCTTCTCTGGAATCAGAGGTCATTCTCCTTTCCCAATAAAGCTCAAAGTGCGCCACAACTCTCGACTGGGTCTGCGATGGCGTGTAACCGGATCATTTCATAGCCCACCAGTTCCAAATGGAAATGCGGCCTCCTTTACCACGTCTGCTGGCAGTATGATGGGAAAACAGTATAATCTCGTCTTTATGACGTTAAAGGGGAGATCCCCTTGGATAAAGGGCCCCGGCGGAACAGCGAAACTTGTGGCATTGTTGGTTTTAATGTTTGCTCGATTCGGTTGTACAATTGAGATAAGCTGAATGCCTTTCTGGGGTTTCGGAGTTTATCCACGGATTTGATAAGAGAGCTTGATGTTGCTGGTTCATAGTTCTGGTATGTTTCAAGGATTAGAGCAGTGTTTACTCTAGTTGATGTATGTACAGTAGGTTTAATAGTTGCTGATTTGGTTGGAGTAAACTCCATTATATTTTTATTTGTTTTTTGGCCAGGGGATTTTCATAGAATTTTCATATACGAATATAATTTAATGTATAATAAATTATTTCAAATAGGTTTAATAGATATCAGTTATTACGAAAATATTTCGAGAGAGAGAGAGAGAGAGAGAGAGAGAGAGAGAGAGAGAGAGAGAGAGAGAGAGAGAGAGAGAGAGAAATTGATTTACCGACTCTAAAATCTATCAATAATGACTGAAAGTTTGGAAGCTCAACACTGTAATCTTAAATATTCATTATCACATATGCCTCTCAAAGATTAACAGAACATTGACTGTTTAGTAATATTAATGACAAGCAATTTCGAGTATGCATACATACACACACATATACACACATATATATATGTATCTGTCTATATATATGTATACGTATATATATATATATATATATATATATATATATATATATATATATATATATATATATATATATATATATATATATATATATATATATATATATAAATGTATATATATATATATATATATATATATATATATATATATATATATATATATATATATATATATATATTATATATATATATATATATATATATATATATATATTATATATATATATATATATATTATATATATATATATATATATATATATATATATATATATATATATATATATATATATATATATATATATATATATATATATATATATATATATATATATATATGTACTCTACACACACACACACACACACATATATATATATATATATATATATATATATATATATATATATATATATATATATATATATATATGTGTGTGTGTGTATATATACATATATATCATATATACTATATATATATATATATATATATATATATATATATATATATATATATATATATATATACACACATATATATATATATATATATATATATATATATATATATATATATATATATATATATATATATATATATCCTTACCCCTAATAATCCCCACCAAGTCCCAACGTTATCAAAATTACCTTTTTTTCCCCGTGAAACCGGAGGCAGTTTACCAAAAGAACCCCCGGAAAATGTTTAAAGAAATCACTCTTATCCTCTTCTTCTTCTCCTTTCGCTCCCACTTTTCCAGCTCATCCAATACTGAATCCTCTGATTTAGAAATTCTTGGTAATTGGGAAATGTTGGCTTCGGTCTTTTTACTCGAAAACTCCACGCCGGCCTCAGGGAACGCTGGACGAGTAGGAGATTTTCGCCGTCTGAAAAGCGGGAAATTCTACATGTTTGCATTGAGGGAAATTTCTCTTGATATAGATTTGTGGGGTTTAATGATGGTGGATGTTTTGTGTTGATGAAAAGATGGTTTTGCTAAAGGATTTGCAGTTCTATGTTTAGAGGTTTTGCTTTTTTTAGTTTTGTGTTGATGAAAAGATGGTTTTACTAAAGGATTCGCAGTTTTAGTTTTAGAGATTTGGCTTTTCTTAGTTTTGTTTTGATAAAAAGATGGTTTTGCTAAATGATTTGCAGTTCTATGTTTAGAGATTTTGCTTTTCTTAGTTTTGTTTTGATGAAAAGATGGTTTTGCTAAATGATTTGCATTTCTATGTTTAGAGATTTTGGTTTTTTTAGTTTTGTTTTGATGAAAAGATGGTTTTGCTAAAGGATTTGTAGTTCTATGTTTAGAGATTTTACTTTTCTTAGTTTTGTTTTGATGAAAAGATGGTTTTGCTAAAGGATTTGCAGTTCTATGTTTGGAGATTTAGCTTTCCTTAATTTTGTTTTGATGAAAAGATGGTTTTGCTAAAGGATTTGCAATTCTATGTTTAGAGAATTTGCTTTTTTGAGTCTTGTTTTGATAAAAAGATGGTTTTTCTGAATGTTTTGCAGTTCTATGTTTAGAGATTTTACTTTTCTTAGTTTTGTTTTGATGAAAAGATGGTTTTGCTAAATGATTTGCAGTTCTATGTTTAGAGATTTTACTTTTCTTAGTTTTGTTTTGTTGAAAAGATGGTTTTGCTGAATGATTTGCAATTATATGTTTAGAGATTTGCCTTTTCTTAGTTTTGTTTTGATGAAAAGATGGTTTTGCTGAATGATTTGCAATTATATGTTTAGAGATTTGCCTTTTCTTAGTTTTGTTTTGATGAAAAGATGGTTTTGATGAATGATTTGCAATTATATGTTTACTGATTTTACTTTTCTTAGTTTTGTTTTGTTGAAAAGATGGTTTTGCTGAATGATTTGCATTTATATGTTTAGAGATTTGCCTTTTCTTAGTTTTGTTTTGATGAAAAGATGGTTTTGATGAATGATTTGCAATTATATGTTTAGAGATTTGCCTTTTCTTAGTTTTGCTTTGATGAAAAGATGGGTTTGATGAATGATTTGCAATTATATGTTTAGAGATTTGCCTTTTCTTAGTTTTGTTTTGTTGAAAAGATGGTTTTGCTAAAGGATTTGCAATTCTATGTTTAGAGATTTTGCTTTCCTTAGTTTTGTTTTGATGAAAAAATGGTTTTGCTAAATGATTTCCAGTTCTATGTTTAGAGATTATGCTTTTCTTAGTTTTGTTTTGATGGAAAGATGGGTTTGCTAAATGATTTGCAATTCTATTTTTAGAAATTTTACTTTTCTTGGTTCGTCTTCAGTAATGGATGTTTTGTTTTGATGAAAAGATGGTTTTGCTAAATGATTTGTAATTCTTTGTTTAGAGATTTATTAACTTTGTCTTCAGTGATGGATGTTTTGTTTTGATGAAAAGATGGTTTTGCTAAAGGATTTGCAAGTTCTATGTTTGGAGATTTTACTTTTCTTAGTTCGTCTTCAGTGATGGATGTTTTGTTTTGATAAAAATGTGGTTTTGCTAAATGATTTGCAATTCTATGTTTAAAGACTGTTTTTCTTAGTTTTATTTTAATGAAAAGATGGTTTTGCTAAATGATTTGCAGTTCTATGTTTAGAGATTTTACTTTTCTTAGTTCGTCTTCAGTGATGGATGTTTTGTTTTGATGTAAATGTGGTTTTGCTAAATGATTTTCAATTTTTTTGTTTAGAGATTCCACCTTTCTTAGCTTGTCTTAAGTGCCAGGTAGAATAACCTGATATGTTGATATATGTAAATCAAGTTGATATAATTTTCAAAGATTTACTAATGCCAAAGAGGTTAAATATGTCTTCCCTTTTGTCTGATTGTTTGTGTGTTTGCCCCAACCTCTTCAACTCAAAAGGCTACAAATGAATGTTGAAGAAAAAAAAAAGAATTTATAACTTATTGCTAAGCCCTTTTATTCAAGAAATATATATATATATATATATATATATATATATATATATATATATATATATATATATATATATATATATATATATATACGTCTATATATATATATATATATATATATATATATATATATATATATATATATATATATATATATATATATATATATATATATATATATATACTGTATATACATCCCCCTTTGCTGACGCTATAAATCTATCTTGTCCTCGTACATCGTAGTGTACATGGAGCCACAAAAAAAATAATTTTTCTTCCTTTTTAAAACGATATGGAAGAGTTTCGGGGACTTTTATGGCCTTGAAGTCAAATGAGCATATAAATACACATCGTGGCTTCGGGACAGATCTATTTCTTCACTCTATAACTTATTGTTTTATTAATTTATCTTTATCTTAAGTATTATTTTATTGAAGCGTTTGGTTGTTTCAAGAATTCATCTGAATTTTTTTTCGGATAATGGGATATATTTTATTTACCTTTTCATTATATATTTTTTAGAGTACAGTGTTAAAAAACCCCGTAATTCTTATCGGAAATTCTCCGTGAACATATACTGTTCTCAACCGTATTTCAGTAAAATACTGGTGACCGTAATTTTACCTTAGTTTGTTATTATCTTTTTCGTGTACAAGACTGTAATTTCCTCTTTGACGTCAATATTTCGATTTTTAAAATTGTAAAAATCCTGGAATAAATGTTGGCAGACAATTACCGTTTTTTTTTTTTTTTTTTTTTTTTTTTTTTTTTTTTTTTTTTTTTTTTTTTTTACCAGTGTATTCTAGAATGTTATGCACGTGCCATACTCCAAATGCTCAGCATGAGTAATTGACAATGAATTATTTGGGTAGCTCTAACTTTAGTCACATATTTTCACGATGTAAATCGATGTTATGAAATCAATAATAATAATAATAATAATAATAATAATAATAATAATAATAATAATAATAATAATAATAATAATAGCAATAATAATAATAATAATCATCATCATCAAATTCAAATTCAAATTCAAATTAAAACAATTTATTGACAAACAGTGGTCAAAAGGAGCTGTTAGTCTTGCTAGACAGCCCACTCTATCTTTAATTTACATAAATGAACAAAAGCTAAGTACAAAAACAAAACCTAGTAATAATTTACATAAACCAAAAAAAAAAAAATAATAATAATAATAATAATAATATTAATAATAATAATAATCGTCATCATCATCATCATCATCTAAACAAGAGGTATATTTCAACCAGTTGTTTCCTCAAACAACCACAAAACAATGGACACGTTTCCATTATGAAATATTTTCAGATTTAAAAGATAAAAATACCATTAGTTAACATTCACCCGAGTCCATTACCACTTGCTAATTTGGAGACAGTCTCATCAAAGTAGTTATTATAATTAGTGCGCGGCCCGAATCCTTTTTATCTTTACATTTTCACGAGTAAAGTACTCGGGGGTGGAGGCTTCATTTATAATTAAAGTGGAAAATATTATAATGACGGAGTTCATTATGTCCCGTCAAAGCATCGCTTCATCTTCCGTATAGTGTGATGAGTATTAAATTTTAATCCAAATAACAGTGCCATTTTTTTTTAATAATTTTTTTTTCATAACTTTTTTTTTTTTTTTTCAAAATAGTTTTGAGGAGGGATAGTGGGAAGGGAGTGAGGAGAGGTTAGGAGGAACCTATTATGGGGAGGCAGAGAATCAGATGGCGAGATAAGGTGAAAGATGATATGGAGAGAAGAGGTTTGGTGGAATAGGATGCCTTAAATAGAAAGCTTTAGAGAGGAAGCATTTGACAACCGACCTCTTATTGTAGTAATAACGGTGTGAAAAAAATATAATGTGAAGGATGATATGGAGAAAAGAGGTTAGGTGGAAGAGGATGTCTTTGATAGAAGGCTTTGGAGAGGGTCTATCAGGCAACCGACCCCTTAATGTAGAGATAACGATTGGAAAGAAGACAATGTGAGGGATGATATGGAGAGAAGTGGTTTGATGGAAGAGGATGCCTTTGATAGAAGGCATTAGAGAGGGCGCAACAGGCAACCGACCCTTTAATGTAGGGATAACGATGGGAAAGAAGATGATGTAAAGGATGATATTGAGAGAAGAGGTTTACTGGATGTGAATGCCTTTGATAGAAGACATTGGAGAGGGCGTATCAGGCAACCGACCCCTTAACGTAGAGATAATGATTGGAAAGAAGACAATGTGAGGAATAATATGGAGAGAAGAGGTTTGGTAGAAGAGGATACCTTTGATAGAAGGCATTGGAGAGGACGCAGCAGGCAACCGATCCCTTAATGGAGGGATAACGATGGGAAAGAAGATGAAGTAAAGGATGATATTGAGAGAAGAGGTTTAATGGATGTGAATGACTTTGATAGAAGGCATTGGAGAGGGCACATCAGGCAACCGACCCCTTAATGTTGAGATAATGATGGGAAAGAGGATAAGGTAAAGGATGAAATGGAGAGAAGAGGTTTGGTAGAAGAGGATACCTTTGATAGAAGGCATTTGAGCGGGCGCAGCAGGCAACCGACCCCTTAATGTAGGGATAACGATTGGGAAGAAGATAATGCGAGGGATGATATGGAGAGAAGAGGTTTGGTGGAAGAGGATGCTTTTGATAGAAGGCTTTGGATAGGGCGCATTGGGCAACCGACCCCTTAATGTAGGGAAAACGGTGTGAAAGAAGACAATGTGAAGAATGACATGGAGAGAAGAGGATACCTTTGATAGAAGGTGTCGGAGGGGGCGTATCATGCAACCGACCCCTTAATGTAGGGATAACGATGGGAACGAAGATGAGGTAAAGGATGATATTGAGAGAAGAGGTTTAATGGATGTGAATGCCTTTGATAGAAGGCATTGGAGAGGGCGCATCAGGCAACCGACCCCTTAATGTAGGGAAAACGGTGTGAAAGAAGATAATTTTAAGGATAGTATGGAGAGAAGAGGTTACGAGGAAGATGATACCTTTGATAGAAGGCATTTGAGAGGACGCATCAGGCAACCGACCCCTTAATTTAATGTAGAGATAATGATGGGAAAGAGGATAAGGTAAAGGATGACATGGAGAGAAGAGGTTTGGTAGAAGATGATCCCTTTGATAGAAGGTATTTGAGATAACGGTCTGAAAGACGAAGATAGTCAAGGAACTTAATCAGGATTAGTTGTTATACTCGAAATTATATTGTATTTAATCTTGAACACCTGGATGAACATAAAATACAATTTATGATAAAATATTCCTTCATAAAGAAAAGTTTTTATACTCATCGTAAAGGTGCGTCAGCTGCAGAATATTAGTCAAATTAAAATGGAAAATATGATTATGCTTATCCCATTGCGACCTCCGATTTGCATAAAATCTACATAAATCGCATACCAAATATTAATGAGCTTATTTGCAATGCCAGTGGTTTTTATTATAATTTTATAATCATATCCACTTTTCTTAAGTTTCTCTATCGTGATTTTTATATCTCCTAAGACTTGATAAGAATTTATTTTTAGATATTTTAGAGAAATTATTATATGAATAAAAATGAATAAACTGCCGAAATACAGTGAAATAAAGTGATTATGATAATGCAAAGAGAAAAGGATGAATTGGCTAAGAATGAATACTTTTTTAGATGAGATGAAATATAGTAATCCTGTATGAACTGATTCTAGATTTCCTTCATTATTTTTTTTGCCTGTTTTCATATTTCCTTTCGTATAAAGTATTCTTCATTGTTTCCCTTTCATTTCTATGTCTAACAGCTTCTTTTAAACTATATATTTTTTAATAACTTTTCTAGATAAGATGAAATATAAAATTTAGTAATCCTGTATGAATGTATTCTTACTTTCCTTCATCATTTTGTTTTTCCTATTTTCATATTTCCTTTCGTATAAAAATTCTTTATTGTTTCCCTTCATTTCCATGTCCAACAGCTTCTTTTAAACTATGTTGTTTTTTTAATAACTTTTCTAGATAAGATGAAATATAGTAATCCTTTATGAATGTATTCTAGCTTTCCTTCAGTAATTTTTTCCTATTTTCATATTTCCTTTTCACAAAAAAGTATTCTTTATTTTCTCCTTTCATATCCATGTCCCCAAAATTCTTTCAAGCATCTTTTTTTACAAATAGAAAGAAAAAATATATGAGTAGTCTTCATAGCCCTTCAACAGTTATATGAACATCATTATCTTGACTTGGTTAGATTATAATTTTACTTTATAATTTTATTAATAATTCTTGGTTAATTCGTATATTCCAGTCATAATATAAACAATAACTTTATTTTCTTTATCATAACATCCTCTATTAACAAATAATCAATTTGAAGATTTGTTTAATTTGTGTTTTTCCTTATCATTTGTCTTAACAATTCTTCTTGATTAGTTTGTATCTTCTAGTCACAATATAAACAATAACATTCTATTTCTTTTATCATACCATCCTCTACAAACATCTAAGTAATTATCGTTTTTCTTGATTATCTGTCTTAAAAACTCTTTGTTCAATTCGTATATTCCAGTCATAATATAAACAATAAAATTCTATTTCCTTTATCACAACATCCTCTACAAACCTCTAAGTAATTATAGTTTTTCTTAATTAGCTGTCTAAAAAACTCTTTGTTTAATTCGTATATTCCAGTCATTATATAAACAATAACATTCTATTTCCTTTATCATAACATCCTCTACAAACATCTAAAGTAATTATAGTTTTTCTTGATTATCTGTCTTAAAAACTCTTTGTTTAATTCGTATATTCCAATCATAATATAAACAGTAACATTCTATTTCCTTTATCATACCATCCTCTAAAAACATCTAAAGTAATTATCGTTTTTCTTGATTATCTGTCTTAAAAACTCTTTGTTTAATTCGTAAATTCCAGTCATAATATAAACAATAACATTCTATTTCCATTATCATAACATCCTCTACAGACATCTAAAGTAATTATAGTTTTTCTTGATTATCTGTCTTAAAAACTCTTTGTTTAATTCGTATATTCCAGTCATAATATGAACAATAACTTTCTATATCCTTCATCATACCATCCTCTACCAACATCTAAATAATTTAATAATCCAAAATAACATATTGAAGCTACACGCTCGCCTCCACATCGGGGACATTGGAACTCACCCCCCCCCCCCCCCTGTACATTCGACAACATCACCCTTGCAAAATAAGTTATTTAAAACCCTTCTGTAATATTCCTTCCGAGCCTTGTGTCAACTTTCACCCTCTGCCACAACATTACTGTATTTAGTACCTTCATAAAACAACAAGGGTGGTGATTATCAATTGTTGGTTTAGATATTTATGGGCAAGCATTATTGACGTAAGAATAATCCTTGTTTATTTGATGTTGATATATAACAGCTTGGATAAAATTATTATTTTGCTAAGTTAAAGCATATTTGATCGACTGCCAGTTGCATAATTGGTGATTGGGGCTGTGACGGGCCGAGAGAAGGTTGTGAACTCAAAGGCAGTGTGAAAGCAACTGAGTTAATTTATTATAGAACACTCTCCTTTATATACAAAACCTCAAGGCAACAGGAAATTACATGTTCGATAAACAGACAATGTTACATAGGAGAAACGCAGATATGTTTATTCTGGTTCTTTTTAGTGCGAGGGAAGAGCGAAGATACAAGCATAATATATATACAAAATGAATCATGTACGATCGTGTGACACACGGTTGGTACAGGGCTTTCAAACCATAGTTTTAGTCTTGTTTAATGTCAGCTATATTCTTCGGGCTGTCAGCATCTATATTCGTATTATCAGCATCTTTTTTTGTGTTGTCAGCAATGCTCATCTTTTTGTCAGTTCAATTCTTACGGTTTAAATGTTTAAGGTTTAAAGGTCACTCCTGAATGGCAGATGCAAGGGATATTGACAATGTCCTAAGCAGGACAGTTTTCTAGAAAATTGACCATATATCCTATCGATCAGTGCCTAGGCCCCCTCTTCACCCAAGCTAGGACCCGAGAGGGCCAGGCAATGCCTGTTAATAGTTCAGCAGGTAGACCTTAAATTTTTAAGGTTTAAAGCTCACTCCTCAATTACAGAGACATGGGGACATTGAAAATGCCCCAAGCAGGACAATATCCTAGAGACTGACTATATATCCATACGATAGGTGTCTACGGCCCCTCTCCACCCAAGCTAGGACCAGGGAGTGACGGACAATGGCTGTTGATGGCCTAGCAGATAGAGCTATAAGCTCATCCAAGCCCCCTCACCATTAGTCTCTTTATGGAGTTGTCGAAGTACTAAAATCTGTAATCATGATAATTCTTTGTTGCTTATAAATAATAACTAATAAAGCATCAGGTTAAATTCATATAGTGTTTTTCATAGAAGCAGTTCTTATAGGAGAAGGATACTCCAAAAATCAAACCACTGTTCTCTAGTCTCGGATAGTGCCATAGCCTCTGTATCGTAGCCTTTTATTGGGGTAGAGCTCTCTTGCTCTATGGTACACTCATGCACACTAGCCTATATATTTTTCTTCCTCTTGTTATTTTGAAGTTTTTATGAAAGATTAATTGTAATGTTATTTTATTTTAGGTGTTCATTGCGTCTCTTATAGCTTATTTATTTCCCTATTTCCTTTGTTCACTGGGCTACTTTCCTTGTTGGAGCCCTTGGGCTTATAGCATCTTGCTTTTCCAACTAGGGTTGTAGCTTAGCAAGCAATAATAATAATAATAATAATAATAATAATAATAATAATAATAATAATAATAATAATGCATTTCCTTAATTCCTTTCCTCACTGAACTACTTTCCCTGTTGGAGCCCTTGGGCTTATAGCATCTTGCTTTTCCAACTAGGGTTGTAGCTTAGACAGCAACAATAACAGAAACAGTAGGAAAAACAATAACAATAGTTATATTAACTCTAAAAAATAATAATGATGATGACAACAACAACAACAAAAACAACAATGACAATAACAATAACAATAACAATAATGTAACAAAACAGTCTCTTTCAAGTAACCTAAAATACACAGACTTCCAAGAAAACATCTAAGACAAAGACAAAGATGTTATGAACGCTCCCCTCAAACATCTAAAGTGGTTTGATTTGTCAAATCCTCCGACACATTAAAGTAAGATAAAAAGAAATATATGGATCTGTTCTTTCGTATTTTTGATGCCTCGTTAATTTTTTTTTTTAAATTGGCGAGAGATTTCGTCGTAAAAACAACTCGAAAACGGAGAAAAACAGCTTTTGGCCAAAACGAGGTGGGGTCCTTTGATTGCAAGGAACGGTTTTGCTTCCAACAAAGGTGTTTTCCTCCTATAAAAGAGCTTCAGATCTTTTCAATAGTCAGTCTCTCTCTCTCTCTCTCTCTCTCTCTCTCTCTCTCTCTCTCTCTCTCTCTCTCTCTCTCTCTCTCTCTCTCTCCGTTTTAATGTTAACCAGATAGCACTACTCTCTCTCTCTCTCTCTCTCTCCATAATGTTGTTTATTTAGTAGCATTATAATCTCTCTCTCTCTCTCTCTCTCTCTCTCTCTCTCTCTCTCTCTCTCTCTCTCTCTCTCTCTCTCCATAATGTTGTTTATTTAGTAGCATTATAATCTCTCTCTCTCTCTCTCTCTCTCTCTCTCTCTCTCTCTCTCTCTCTCTCTCTCTCTCTCTCTCTCTCTTCGTATTAATATTTACTAGATATTTACTAAGTAGCATTATAATATATACTACAGTATATTAGTTTAAACAAATTATCATTATCAATACCTTGTTCTATCATTGATACAATGGGAGTAGTCATAAAACAGTACTTTTGTTTTAAAGGAAAAAAAAAGTCTTTAAGTTACCATTCTCTGATTTTATTCAAATTTCTAATTAATCTTTCAAATACAACCTCTATTTCTAACACAATTATTCCCACCATCTAAATATCTACGCTTCAAACTAATTCCCCCTTTCTTTTTATCGCATTCTCCTTCACTTCCAATACTTAATTGCCTTATCGCCTTTCTCCCCTTATCCTCTTTATCCACCTTTAATGACCTCCGTCTTCATTTTCCGCTCGAGTCGTTATCGTCTATCTTCTCTCTCTCCCTTCCCCCGGTGTCTTTTGATGGTCTGAAATGCATTTACCTCGACTTCGCTTAATATAGCAATTACTCGCAAATGGTTATTCGAGAAAAAAAAGACTCCTAGCCTCTTGGTTCTTCTCGTGACTCCGAGAAGAAGATACCTCATTGGATGCTGTGTTTATCTTTTTTATCTCCAGCTTTTTTAAACTGGTTTTCTCCCCTTTTTCCGAAATATTCCTCTGGTTAATTATGCATTTGGGGTTTGATTGAAGTAATGCGTGAAGTTAAAAAGTTTTCATTGTGGAGTTTTGTGTTTTAAGGCGATTGGATTCGTGGAAATGAATATATATTTTATATCAAAAGATTATTCACAGATGTTTGGTCTTCTTGGTTGATTAGATTAAGTCCCAGAAGGGACTTAAATGTGTATTCTTTGTTTAGATAAAAGCAAGGTGATCGAGGTGCCACAAAGGTAATCGGAGTTGCCAGAGAGGTAATTAGAGTTGCCAGATAGGTAATTAGAGTTGCCTGAGAGGTAATCAGAATCGTCAGAAAGGTAATTAGAGTTGTCAGAAAGGTAATTAGAGTTGCCAGAGAGGTAATTAGAGTTGCCAGAAATATAATTAGAGTTGCCAGAGAGGAATCAGTATCGTCAGAAAGGTAATCAGACTTGCCAGAAGGGAATCAGAGTTGCCAGAGAGGTAATTAGAGTTGCCAGATAGGTAATTAGAGTTGCCTGAGAGGTAATCAGAATCGTCAGAAAGGTAATTAGAGTTGTCAGAAAGGTAATTAGAGTTGCCAGATAGGTAATTAGAGTTGCCAGAAAGGTAATTAGAGTTGCCAGAGAGGTAATCAGAATCGTCAGAAAGGTAATCAAACTTGCCAGAAAGTAATCAGACTTGCCAGAGAGGTAATTAGAGTTGCCAGATAGGTAATTAGAGTTGCCAGAAAGGTAATTAGAGTTGCCAGAGAGGTAATCAGAATCGTCAGAAAGGTAATCAAACTTGCCAGAAAGTAATCAGACTTGCCAGAAGGTAATCAGAGTTGCCAGAAAGGTCATCAGAGTTGCCTAAAAGGTAATCATCGTTGCCAGAAACTTGATCAGAGTTGGTAAAAAGGTAATCAAAATTAGTAGAGAGGTTTTCATAGTTGGTAGATATATATATATATATATATATATATATATATATATATATATATATATATATATATATATATATATATATATATATATATATACATATATATATATATATATATATATATATATATATATATATATATATATATATATATATATATATATATATATATATATATATATAATGCTGCAAGCACTTTAGTATTTAATGAAATCTGTTTCTTGTAGCAAGGTTAATATTTGGAGGGTCCTGGAACACCTGAACCAGTTCTTCTACATCATCAGCCTCAAAAAGACTTTCCAATATAAACATCAAGTTCGAATTAACGTCAACGATGTGAGTAGTTCGTTTAATCATTATTTTAATTATTAATTTCTTCATATTTTTATGATGTTAATTCCTTTGTCTCATTGTTAATTAAGTGTTTGCTTTAACCCCTTGTTTTTAAGGGTGTTTATATTGTATGTATCTGAATGATAATTTTTTTCTTCCCTTTGCTTTGTTTTTAATTATTTTCTTCTTTTTGCGTTGTTTTGTTTATTTCTTGTATGTATTTACTATTGCATCTTTTTTATGTCTTTGTCTTTCCTAGGTGAATAATATAAATGTTTTTTTGGCTAATTTTTTAAGCTTCACCGCTTACGAATAGTAAAGCTTTGCTGTTGACTGGTGAAGTCTGTTGATATTATTTACATATATGTTGATTTACTTAGTTAGCGTATATATGTATATTGTATATATATATATATATATATATATATATATATATATATATATATATATATATATATACTTATATAAATATATATCTATGTATATATATATATATATATATATATATATATATATATATATACCTATATATATAAATATATATATATATACATATATATACTTATAAAAATAAATATATATATCTATATATATATATATATATATATATATATATATATATATATATATATATATATATATATATTTATATATATATATATATATACCTATATATATATAAATATATATATATATATAAATATATATATATATATATATATATATATATATATATATATATATATATATATGTATATATATATATATATGTATACATATATATATATATATATATATATATATATATATATATATATATATATATATATATATATATATATATATTTATATATATATATATATATACCTATATATATATAAATATATATATATATATAAATATATATATATATATATATATATATATATATATATATATATATGTATATATATATATATATATATATGTATACATATATATATATATATATATATATATATATATATATATATATATATACATATATATATATATGTATATATATATATATATATATATATATATATATATATATATATATATATATATATATATATATATATTAGCCTTCTAGAAGTCTTATAATAATAATAATGATAATAATAATAATAATAATAATAATAATAATAATAATAATAATAATAATAATAATAATAATTAGAGCAGGGGGCTCACAACCTTTTGGATCTCCTGTACCCTTTACACATTTTCATAGAATTTTACTTCACCCTAAAATTATAGGTGAAAAAGAGAAACAGTGAAATTGATATTCTGATATAGTTTTATTATTCAGTGTCATTCAATGTCAATGCAAATTGTGGTGGCCGATGTGATAACGTCCCTGACTGGTGGACGCCAGACTGGGGTTAGAGTCACGCTTAAACTCCTAAGTTTCTTTGGTCGCTGCAACCTCACTATCCTTGTGAGCTAAGGATGGGGGGTTTGGGGGAGCCTGTGTGTCTATCTGCTGAGTCTTCAGCAGCCATTGCCTGGCCATCCCTGGTCCTTGCTTGGGTGTAGAGGGGTTTTGAGCACTGATCCTATGGATATATGATTAGTCTCTAGGGCATTGTCCTGCTCGATAGGATAATGTAACTGGCCTTTAAACCTTCAAACATCATGTATTACGTAGTAATGGCTACTCCCTGTGCCAATGTACCATATGAAGAGTAAAAATGTACCACGGGGGTACAGTTGGCTCCATTAATTCTGGTACAATTCACTGGAAGTTAAGGCGATGTCAGTGTACCGGAATTAAGGAAACCAACCGTACGTGTACCCTAGGTTGGGTACCCCTGTATTGGAATATATTTTTCTTTCACTGATTATGTTGGTTATGAAATTAAGTAATCGCTCATAAGGTACAGTTGGACACGGCAATTCCTGGTATACCTCTCTCCGAGGAAGTACACTCAGGCACATTTTTACTGCACTGGCCCTTTATTCCAAAATCGAACACTGAAGAATAATTACTCATCCAATGTATAATACATCGTCTGATTTATACATATATAATCATCCAATTAAAAAAGTAACTAAATTATTCTAATGATAAAAATAATCAACTAGAACAATCATCAACTAAATCCTTTTTATAAAATAATAAAATAATTTTCCAGCCACGTAACTTTGGACTTGGCCAGGCTGAATGTCCCCCCCGAACATTTGGAGATAATTGCCTCACGAGTCAATTGTGCTAATGGACAATTACCCAAGTGACAGTTGTCGGGGCGCAAATGTCCAGGGAGAGCCTGTGTGAGGCTGATGCGTTTTCTATATGCTTAGATCATTTGCTGGAAGCTTGAATCTTTTTAAGGGGGGATTACATTAAAATGTATGTTTTTTTTCGGTGCTTAGAAAAAGATTTAGGGATAGCTTTAAACTTTATTTTTTATGTAAGTTACAGGAATATATATATATATATATATATATATATGTATATATATATATATATATATATATATGTGTGTGTATATATATATATATATATATATATATATATATATATATATATAATGCATGCATGCATGCATGAATGTATTTATGTATGTATATATGTATGTATACAATATATGTATATGTATATGTATACTGTATATATGTATGTATATATGTATTTATATATATATATATACATGTATATCATATATATGTATATATATTATATATATATATATATATATATATATATACATACATATATATATATATATATATATATATATATATATATATATATATATATATATATATATATATATATATATAATATTATTTTTGGTACAAGAATTGAAATTCCAGTTGACACTATTCTCAAAAAGCAAATCAAATAAGGAAATTGTATTTCTATCATTCTAATTTTTCGTTGTTAACATTTCACCATTTATCTGTATTTCATATAACATAGAATTCAGTTCTCATTTCCCTCGTCGTAAATGAACGATACTTTTTCTTATTGAAATCGAAAGTATTTGTATTTGAGTAACTAAAAGGTTATAAATTACATTATGAAAAAGAGCTGGCTTTATTGAAGTGAGATTTAAATCT
The DNA here is from genome assembly GCF_036898095.1 of Palaemon carinicauda. Lineage (NCBI taxonomy): Eukaryota > Metazoa > Arthropoda > Malacostraca > Decapoda > Palaemonidae > Palaemon > Palaemon carinicauda. Next base: position 188,348,744 of record NC_090729.1, on the reverse strand, counting down.
AGGATTACCAAGAGAAATGAACAAATACAAAACAGGCTGATGAAATCAGGAATTAGACTACAATGGAGAAACGAGTGATTGGAAATAGAATCTGCCATTCCGGTTAGATTAAATAGTTTAATTTGGTTAGGGATTAATTGGAAATGAAAATAGGGTAGCAAGGAATAAAAAGAAGGAAGGTGAGGAAAGGACAAAAGAAACATAGGAGAAAGAGGGGGTTAAATAGATTAAAAATGATTAAACATTGATGCAAACAAAACAGTGTATTTAAATGGCAAAAAAAATAAGTTTTTAAATGGCAAAAAAATGTATTTAAAAGAAAATAAACATTGTTTTTAAATGGCAAAAAAACAATGTATTTAAATGGCAAAGCAAAACAATGTATTTAAATGGCCAAAAAAAACAATGTATTTAAATGGGAAAATAAAAACAATGTTTTTTAAATGGCAAAAAAACCAATGTATTTAAATGGCCCAAAACAATGTATTTAAATGGCCAAAAACAATGTATTTAAATGGCCAAAAAACAATGCATTTAAATAGCAAAGGAGAGGAAAAGTAATATTTGAGGCGAGTCGTATAGCAAGAGTTCATATCAGTATATATCCAAGGTAGACTATTTATATGTACATATACACACACACACACACATATATATACACATATATATATATATATATATATATATATATATATATGTATATATATACATTTATATATATATATATATATATATATATATATATATATATGTATATAAGTATATATATAAATATATGTATATATATGCATACACACAAACACACACACACACACACACACATATATATATATATATATATATATATATATATATATATATATATATATATATAAAATGAATAAATATATAAATCTTGAAACGCTAAATTGCAAGAT
>NC_090729.1:188338011-188342327 GCF_036898095.1 Palaemon carinicauda | reverse complement strand
AGGTGTGGTGGAAGATAATAATAAATAATAATGATAATAATAATAATAATTATAATAATAATAACAATAACAATAATAATAATAATAATAATAATAATAATAATAATAATAATAATAATAATAATAATGATAATAAAATGGAAGAAGGACGAAAAGGAAATGCTACAGATTTTTGAAATGTCCTTCCACGGAGTCCTTGAGAAATTCCAATCCTTTGCTTCATTATCCTAAACACAAAAGAAATGGCTGCTCTAACAGACCTCGGTGGGTATAAACAGAAGGACTCCTTTGATATGTAAATGCTGTTATCATACAAGGAATATTAAATACTCTTCTAGAGAGAGAGAGAGAGAGAGAGAGAGAGAGAGAGAGAGAGAGAGATGCGTAATTTGAAGAATAATCTTTAACAATTCAATTGTTATAATGGAGCTAAGAAAATAGGAAGGTAATTAATACGAGTGTCTCTTAACTGAATATGTTTCTTGGCTCAATGAGTGGTCGCTTATTTTAGCGTATAGAATCTTAAATATTTAGGTGCTCGAGGTTTCTATGATAAGAATGTTTATATATATATATATATATATGTGTGTGTGTGTGTGTATGTATGTATATATATATATATATACACATGTATGTATGTATATATATATATATATATACATATATATATATATATATATGTATATATATATATGCATATATATATATATATATATTATACACACATATATGTATATATATATATATATATATACATGTACATATTCAAATACAATATATACATATACATATACATATACATATACATATACATATACATATAGATAGATAGATAGAGATATACTAGCGAATAATTAATATAAATCATCAATCACTTAGCCCCAAAAATGTAGAGGAACAAATGATATAATAACAAAATTTTTCTATACATTTGTATCTGCAGAATCTTTTAAACCTAAGAGAATCTAAGAGAAACACATTGGAAAAACAATGCCGACACATGCGAGGAACTTGTCATTGTTTACCTGAAAAGCAAAAAGTTTAAACCTTTCGGTGCAAGGGTCATTTGTCATCATTAGAAAGGCAAGTGACCATTTTGTCAAGATGAAATACTAGATTTTTTTATGGTTAATTGGGTTTTATGTTATGTTCAGTTTTTGACTTTATTTTAGTTATATGTGTGGGGTAATATACGTGTATTTCATACACGTCATACATTATAGTGTAATCCCTCTTTTTTTCCTCTCTCTCTAGCTCTCTCCATGGTATTAAGAAAACCCACTTAAGCTTGTCATTGCATGTTTTATATTGTTCAAGTGAAATGTAGAATGATATTTTAAGTTATACTTGTCATATCTAGTAGTTTATAAAGTGATTGTTCTTTTTCTCTCTCTCTCGGGCTCTCCATGATATTAGGAAAACCTCTTTAAGCTTGCCATTGCATGTTTCATATTGTGATAGTGAAATGTAGAATGATATTTCAAATCATCCTTGTCATATACAAAGGGTTATAAAATGATATGCTCTCTCTCTCTCTCTCTCTCTCTCTCTCTCTCTCTCTCTCTCTCTCTCTCCATGATATTAGAAAAACCTGTGTTAGCTTGCCATTGCATGTTTCATATTGTTAAAGTGAAATGTACAAAGAGATTTCAAACATAATCTGTAAAAACTTTAGCAAAATGATTGCCTCATAAAAGTGTAATCAAATATTTTCCTAGACATTTTGTTACATTTTCTTTTTGCCAAATATTATCTTGAGGATATATAGCCAAATTTTTTTCGTTATATATTTTCTCAGACAAATATTTCGCTACAGATTATCAGCCAAATATTTTGTTAGTTTTATCAGTCAAATATTTTTGTTACAGATTTTTCAGCTAAATATTATTTTAAGCCAATTATTTTGTTTTCAGTTTTATCAGCCAAACATTTTGTTACAAATTTCAGCCAAATATTTTATCACAGATTATTCAGCCAAATAATTTGTACAGTTCTATCAGCTAAATATATTGTTACAAGTCTATCAGCTAAATATATTGTTACAGTTCTATCTGCCAAATATATTGTTACAGTTCTATCAGCCAAATATATTGTTACCGTTCTATCAGCCAAATATTTTGTTACAGTTCTATCAGCCAAATATATTGTTACCGTTCTATCAGCCAAATATGTTACAGCGTTTTCAGCCAAATATTTTCTTACAGTTTTGTTAGCCAGATATTTTGCTACAGCTCTATCAGCGAAATATATTGTTACAGTTTTATCAGCCAAATATATTGTTACAGTATTATCAGCCAAATATTTTGCTACAGATCTATCAGCCATATATTTTATCACAGCTTTTTTCAGCCAAATATTTTCTTACAGTTTCATCAGTCAAACATTCTGTAACAAATTTTTAAGCCACATATATTCCTACAGATCTCAAGCCAAAATATTTCATTACGGATTTCCAGCATTTTATATAGATATCTAAGATAACAAAAATGAACAGAATTCCATTATTATTTCCACCTTGTCTCTTGTTTAGACGAACAATCCCACTCAATCATTGCGTCACCCGGCTCTTGGATCCCATTTTTATGAGAATCCCGTCAAAGCCCAACCCTCGTTATCTGATAAATTTGCAAATGTGTAACGAAATATGAAGAGACGAACGGATAACGAATTAATCTATTTAAATCAATTAAGAGACGGAAGGGGCTGGAACCCTGAGATGACAAAGACACTTTGACGAAGCTGAATGATATATTTTCAGTACTTTTGGATCGCAATCACTTTTGGAAAATGTCTCTTGTCTTTTCGTGTGTTGTTATTATGGATAACTAATGACATGAATATTATCTCCATGTTCTTTAATGCGTGTGAATAAGTTTTTTATACGTATTATACATAGAGGGGCAGATTGATCTTGTAGAAAATTCTCGTTTATAAGTTATTGGACAGAAAGATTTATGGGAAGTTGTTGAAAAATGGCCGTAAAAAAAGTATTATTATTATTATTATTATTATTATTATTATTATTATTATTATTATTATTATTATTATTATTATTATTAAGCTACAACCCTAGTGGAAAAGCAGGAGGCTATAAGCTCAGGGGCTCCAACAGGGAAAATACTATTATTATTATTATTATTATTATTATTATTATTATTATTATTATTATTATTATTATTATTATTATTGTTATTATTATTATTATTAATATCACTTGCTAAACTACAACCTTACTTGGAAAAGAAGGATGCTATAAGCTCAGGGACTCCAACAGGGAAAATAGCCCAGCGAGGAATAGGAAAAAAGGGAAAAATAAAGGAGTGATATTACTGTCACCCACTCCTAAAAGATAATACCAAATAGGGTAAAATAACGGACGCCTGTATTTCACTGAAATACGGCTAGGGAACTGTATATTTCTATGGAAAGTTTCAGATTTTTTTTTCTTTTAAGTGTAATAATATGAACATACACACGTCGAAAGTCTTTACTCGGGGGGGGGGGGGGGTGACCTAATAGAGCTTTACTAGCTTTATCAATGACAAACATATCACGTAGTAATAGTAGGAATTTCATTGACAAATATCACGCCTAATAATTGCTCTGTCTTCTGGTTGAAATGTCACCGACAAAATCACAGTTCTCACTTATCATAGAATTGTGTAAACAATGGTACTGCATCAAGGTTTGTATACAGTAAACGGTTGGATGAGTAATGTATTTCCAGCTGTATTTATATGTTAATTCTTCATATAAAGGCTTTGATAAGTATGACAGTAATAAGCATTACAGTATGTTATATACATGTGAATGAACATACATAATTTAGGATTTATATGTGGATAGTGATGATACATTTACAAACATAAAACTTGATATGTTTCCATAAAAATGATGGCATATCAGAATTATGATAAATTAGATTATAGTCGCCTACTATTGTCGTTATATGAGAGAGAGAGAGAGAGAGAGAGAGAGAGAGAGAGAGAGAGAGAGAGAGAGAGGATATTGAATAAATGCATGAATTTTACGCTTCCAAAAACTTCAAAATATGAAAAGATTATAAATGATAATTTAAAAAAGTAATAAATATGAATAATAATTTCAAAAAAGAATGAAATGTAAAAGGTCAGAAATTAATGGTCTTTCTGCTAAAATACGTTTTTAAAAGTATTCCTTCACCCTTATGAAAACTCAAAAAAAAAAAAAAAAAAAAAAAAAAACAGTTGATCAGTAAAGCTAAAGTGTTGCTGGATTTATTTTCTTCGACATCAATCTATCAACTACTGTACACGACCCGTCAATATTTACATAGA
>NC_090729.1:188325511-188333011 GCF_036898095.1 Palaemon carinicauda | reverse complement strand
ATATACATATATATATATATATATATATATATACATATATATATATATATATATATATAGATACATACATACATATTCATATATATAACAACAAATCCACCCAATTCTAGTCCACTGCAGGGTAAAGGCCTTAGACATGTCCTTATTCATGTCTGTGGTTTGAACAGTTTCCATCCTTACGCTGGCCATTGCGAATTCATAATGGTGGGAGACTTAAGTCTGATCGCTCACAGCGAACCGACCTATTAAAGCTTTGCTGATCAAGGCGATACACGAACCAATTCACAACAGGAAAGTATCCCCACTCAGAAAGGGATATGTATATGTGTGGAGAGAGAGAGAGAGAGGGAGAGAGAGAGCCAGAGAGAGCGAGAGAGAGGGAGAAAGGGAGAGAGCGAGAGAGAGCAAGAGAGAGAGTGGGGAGGGGGGGGTGGAGGAAAGGGACGGTCAATAGTCCAAAATTAGATTTGTGGAAAGACAATTCAGTTACTCCTCAGAGAGAATTAAATTCAGAGACTTGGTTTTTCGACAAGAATATTTTTAGACAAGAATATTTTTTCGACAAGAATATTTTTTTCAATAAGAACATTTTTGCGACAAGAACATTTTTGCGATAAGAACATTTTTTGGACACGAATATTTTTTCCATAAGAATATTTTTTCAACAAGAATATTTTTACGAGCAGAATATTTTTTTGACCAGAATATTTTTTCGACAACAATGTTTTTTCGACAACAATGTTTTTATTTATTTTTTACATGAATGTTTGTTCAACAAGAAAGTTTTCTCGACAAGAATGTTTTTCTCGACAAGAATGTTTTTTCGATAAGAATATTTTTTCGATAAGAATATTTTTTCGATAAGAATATTTTATGGACAAGAATATTTTTTACGACAAGAATGTTTTATCGACAAGAATATTTTTCCAACAAGATTATTTTTTCGACAAGAATATTTTTCCGACAAGACTATTTTTTCGACAAGAATATTTTTCCGACAAGAATATTATTCCGACAAGAATGTTTTTCCCGCTAACATCAACCAAAAGAATATTGTTTAATTTAAATGATAATAATCGATCGAAACTATTAGTATTGTTTTCCAAATTCAATTAAATGAATAAAAAATACAACTTTTTATCCTAGTCGCTGATTGGTTGGAGCAAATAATACTAACCAATCAGCTAGCAGGAAACTTTTTTCCGAGCTAAATGGGCACCCCCTGCGAGTCAGTGAAAATGTGCCTCATTAAAGAAAAATGACTATAGGCCCTCTGTCCCTCTATAACAAAGCTTCAGTATTTTTCAAACTATAAAAGAAAACTTTACATAACTTTTTGCTAAAACGTAAACAATATATTGTCAGAAATATTTTCGAGATCGGAACAAAACCATTCTAAGAAGAGCCATTTTTAACTTCTTGTTAAAGGGAAAAGATAAGAGATCCAGGGGAAAACAGCCTTAATATAGAATAAAGGAGTCTTCTCATCTTGAGAATAATAGTAACAATAAGTGTTTAAAAAACTTTTAATGGCACCCCAATATACAAGAGGATTTTGAACCTAAAAATAGCAGTTACGTGGAAAAGTATTACTTTTCTTCAGTACAACGTCTGGGAGACTGAAAAATATCAACTAATTACTTTTTTTTATCATCTAATTGATTTTAAAAGAATTTACTTTTGTTCTGAACAACGTCTAGGAGCCTGAAGAAAAAATCAGCTAATTATTTTTTTGTCATATACTTGTTTTGAAAATTTATCTTTGTTCTTAATATGGCCTATAAATAGGAAATATTAGCTAGTTTTTTTTTTATATTTATCATCTAATTATGTTTAAAATTATTACCTTTGTTGTCTATAAAGTCAAGGAGGGGAAAAAATATTAGCTAATTATTATTTTTCATCACCTTATTAGGTTTAAAAGTATTAGCTTTGTTGTCAATGTTAGGAAAGAGATAAATATTAGCTAATTGATATTTTTTATCATCTAATTGATTTTAAAAGTATTGCCTTTGTTCTCAATAAAGTTAAGAAAGGGGAAAATATTAGCTAAATATTATTTCTATCATACAATTGTGTTTAAAAGTAGTAACTTTATTCTCAATAAATTAAAAAAATTAGAAAATATTAGCTAATCAATATTCTTTCTCATCTAATTGTGTTTAAAAGTATTACCTTTGTTCTCAATAACTTCAAAAAATTTAAAAATATTAGCTAATCAATATTCTTTATCATCTAATTGTGTTTTAAAAGTATTACCTTTGTTCTCAGTAACTTAAAAAAATTGGAAAATATCAGATGATTGTTATTTTTCTGTCATCTAATTGTGTTTAAAAGTAATACCTTTATTCTCAACGTCAAAGAAGTTAAAAAATATTGAAAATATTAGCTAATTATTATTCTGTAATTGTTTAATGGTGCTTAATTTCACTATCAAATGTAAATTTCACCATTCTGAATGTTTTAAATGCGAGTCTGAACGTTACAGGAATAGTGTCAATACAGAAAGAGAATTTTTGTATCATAATCTTTGTAACAGAAACCAGTGCCAATGAAGATATGTCATTCTTTCTTGTCTTTCATATACTTCATGGTGTATGCAACCCGTCAAAATGACGGCTAAATATCTAGTTAGTTATGCATAAATGAAAAATAAAAAAAGAATATTGGTTTTGCAGAGCACTGAGTTCATTATTCAACTCAGAAACTGGGTTCTAAGATTATTCTTTATTGAATATACAAACTATTCGAGTAATTATTCATTTAAGTAATTTGGTTTTAAGTTTATTCTTGGTTGGTTTTACAGAGAATAGAGTTTATTATTTACTTTAGTAATTGGGTTCTAAAATTACTCATCATTGAATTTACAGGGTATAGAGTTAATTATTCATTTTAGTTACAGGGTTCTATGAATTATTCTTTATTGAATTCACAGAGTATAGAGTTCATTCGTTACTTTACTAACTGGGTTTTATGACTATTCCTTATTGGCTTTGCAGAGTTTAATAGAGTATACTGCATTATTCAACTTAGTAACTGAATTCTAACTTTATTCTTCGTTTTTTTATAGAGTATAGAATTTACTATATCAATCAACTTAGTAATTGTATTCTAGGTTTATTCTTTATTGATTATACAAAGTAATGTTTGTATCATTCAACTTAGTAACCTTAGGACTGTATATACCAGATACGGCCTTTAGCTTGATATCAATAAATGAATAAATATATAAAAAGTAAACAAAATAAAGAAATAGATGAACAGTCATGAATTGTGTATGAAACGATCTCACAATGCTAACTGAACAGATCATCCAAGATTCGGCAGGCGAAGGTCAAGGACAACAAGCAAGCAGGAAAAGGGAGACTTAGTTATCCCGATGGCTGAACTCTGTTGTAAAAGCTAGATAAAAGGTTTCAATTTCCACACTTTTGCTCTTCCCCTCCCTCCTTTTTTTTTTTTTTTTTATGTTCCAGAGGCGTAAAAAAAAGCGACCTCGCTGACATGTCTCAGATAGTCAATTTATGTTCTCTCATGGGCCAGCTGAAAAAGGGGACATGGAGTAACTGGGTAACTTCGAAGGAAGGAGAAAGGAAAATAGATAAAGGAGTAAATAGCATAAAAGAAAAAATATGATTCTAAAATGGAGGTGAAAGAGATGGAGGTAAAAGGGAAAAATGGAGAATTTGCTTGGGAGTGCAAAGATGGCGGTGGGTTGGGAAAAATGTGGAAGATAAAAATGGAAATTTCAGTTGGAGTTCAGTTACGAGAAGAGAGAGGAGTTGTGGAACGGAAAATGCTTGAAGGAAATTAAGAATAGATTGTATTATTAGAATAGATTGTGTTATTCTTCGGAGATGTTACACTAGAACTGACACAATAAAATAGATGATAATATCAGATACTTAATATTTTTCTGTCATCTAATTGTGTTTAAAAGTAATACCTTTATTCTGAACGTCAAAAAAGTTAAAAAAAATATTGAAAATATTAACTAATTATTATTCTATAATTGTTTAATGGTGTTTAAGTTCACTTTCAAATGTAAACTTCACCATTCTGAATGTTTTAAATGCGAATCTTAACGTTACAGGAATAGTGTCAGTACAGAAAGAGAATTTCTGTATCATAATCTTTGTAACAGAAACCAGTGCCAATGAAGATATGTTATTTTTTCTGGTCTTTAATATACTTCACGGTGTACGCAACCCGTCAAAATGACGGCTAAATATCTAGTTACATATGCATATGTGAAAAAAAAAATAAATATTGGTTTTGCAGAGCAATGAGTTCATTATTCAACTTAGAAATTGGGTTCTAAGATTATTCTCTATTGAATTTACAGAGTGTAGAGTTAATTATTCATTTTAGTAACTGTGTTCTAAGTTTATTCTTGGTTGGTTTTACAGACACTAGAGCTAATTCTTTACTTTAGTAACTGGGTTCTAAGATTACTCTTTATTGAATTTACAGGGTATAGAATTAATTATTCATTTTAGTTACAGGGTTCTATGAATTATTCTCTATTGAATTCAGAGAGTATAGAGTTCATTCGTTACATTATTAACTGGGTTCTATGATTATTCTTTATTGAATTCACGGACTATAGAGTTCATTCGTTACTTTAGTAACTGGGTTCTATGATTATTATTTATTGGCTTTGCAGAGTATAATAGAGTATACTGTATTAATCAACTTAGCAACTGAGTTCTAACTTTATTCTTCGTTGTTTTTATAGAGTATAGAGTTTACTGTATTATTCAACTTAGTAAGCGAGTTCTAACTTTATTCTTCGTTGTTTTTATAGAGTATAGAGTTTACTGTATCATTCAACTTAGTAAGTGTATTCTAGATTTAATCTTTATTGATTATACAAAGTAATGATTGTATCATTCAACTTAGTAACCTTAGGACTGTATATACCAGATATGGCCTTTAGCTTGATATCAATAAATAAATAAATATATAAAAAGTAAACAAAATAAGAAAATAGATGAACAGTCATGAATTGTTTATGAAACGATCTTACAATGCTAACTGAACAGATCATCCAAGACTCAGCAGGCGAAGGTCAAGGACAAACAAGCAAGCATGAAAAGGGGGACTTAGTTATCCCGATGACTGAACTCTGTTGTAAAAGCTAGATAAAAGGTTTTAATTTCCACACTTTAGCTCTTACCCTCCCTCCTTTTTTTTTTATGTTCCAGAGGCGTAAAAAAAGCGACCTCGCTGACATGTCTCAGATAGTCAATTTATGTTCTCTCATGGGCCAGGTGAAAAAGGGGACATGGAGTAACTGGGTGACTTCGAAGGAAGGGGAAAGGAAAATAGATAAAGGAGTAAATAGCATGGAAGAAAAATATGATTCTAAAATAGAGGTGAAAGAGATGGAGGTAAAAGGAAAAAATGGAGAATTTGCTTGGGAGTGCAAAGATGGCGGCGGGCTGGGAAAAAATGTGGATGATAAAAATGGAAATTTTAGATGGAGTTGGGTTACGAGAAGAGAGAGAGGTGAGTTGTGGAACGGAAAATGGTTGAAGGAAATTGAAAATAAATTGTGTTATTCTTCGGAGATGTTACACTAGAACTGACACAATAAAATAGATGATAATAAAGGGGGTTATTTTGCACATTATATTTCACGATGACAACGGGTTTATTAAATGTCCATAAACAGTGACCTTTGTATTACAAATCATACCTCGTACCATTTTGAGTCGATATAATCGTTTCGAAAAAAAAAAAAAAAAATATATATATATATATATATATATATATATATATATATACGTTTTTGAAAAAAAAATAATTCATATCATCAGAAAGATTGTTTTTTATATATCCACAAAAAAATTACCTTTGTATTACAAATAGTTTCCCGTGGCATTTTGAGTCAATATAATCGTTTTTAATATATATATATATATATATATGTATATATATATATATATATATATACATATATATATATATATATGTATATATATATATATACATATATACATATATACATATATATACATTATATATATATATATACATATATACATATATACATATATATACATTATATATATATGTATATATATCTATCTATATATCTATATATATATATATATATATATATACACATATATACAGTATATATATATAGATATTTATATACAGCATATATATATATATATATATATTGGAAAACAAATTATATCATCCATTTGAAGTTAATGTAATCGTTTCAAAAAAAAAATATGTATAAAAAAATATGATATCAGAAAGATTGCTTTTCAGTTAATCTATATTGCATAAATAGTGTAAAACATTATGAATAATCATACGAGGCTTAATATCATATTACAAAAAAAAAAAAATACATTCAACTATGCTCGCCGGAAATGAAAACTTTATACAAACTGAGATAATTTCAAACATCAGTAATTCTGATTAGGTGTGCTTGAAATCCATTTATTTTTGGAGCTGCCGGAGGGAATTTCATGGATTTTTGTATTTTGCTATTATATGAAAAATAATTTTATCAATATATAGACATTTTATAAAGCACCTATTGATTATTTTAGATTGTCTAACGAGTGGAATAGACAAAATAGACAATTCAAACTGTTTTATAAAAAAAATAATGTTGTTAATAGACATTTTCTAAAGCATCTATTAATTATTTTAGATTGTCTAAGGAGTGGGATAGACAAAATAGACTCTTCATACTGTTTTATAGAAAAATAATGTTATTAATATATAGACATTTTCTAAAGCTTCTATTGATTATTTTAGATTGTGTAAGGTGTTGAAGAGACAAAATAGACTATTAAAACTGTTTTAGAAAAAATAATGTTATCAATATATAGACATTTTCTAAAGAATCTATTAATTATTTTAGATTGCCTAAGGAGTTGAAGATATGAAATATTCTATTATTATTATTATTATTATTATTATTATTATTATTATTATTACTGTCCAAGCTACAACCCTAGTTGGAAAAGCAAAGTGCTATAAGCCAGGGGCTCCAACAGGGAAAAATAGCCCAGTGAGGAAAGGAAATAAGGAAATAAATAAATGAAGAGAATAAATTAACAATAAATCAATCTAAAAAAAAGTAACAAAGGTATAAAGGCTGCCCATGAATGGCAAGGGAAAGGAACAGTGAGAATGCCGTAGCTAGCTGGACAATGCCATAGAGACTAACCATATATACATATGTTCAGTACCCAAGCCCATATCCACAGAATCTAGGACCAGGGAGAGCCAGGCAATGGCTGCTAATAACTCGGCATGTAGACCTGTAGGGTCCCCCAAACCCCAAACATTAGCTCACAAGATGGTGAGGTTGCAGACTCGAACCCCAGTCCTGCAGATCGCTAGTCCCTCCCCACCAATGCTAGGACCAAGGAGAGCCAGGCAATGGCTGCTGATAACTTGGCAAGTAGACCTATAGGCTCCCCCAAACCCCAAACATTAGCTCACAAGGATGGTGAGGTTGCAGAA
>NC_090729.1:188293484-188295984 GCF_036898095.1 Palaemon carinicauda | reverse complement strand
ATATATATATAAATATATATATATATATATATATATATATATTCATGCACATATATGTAAATATAAAATATAAAAGCTTTCTCGTGCTATCTCATTTTCCACCTATTATTCAAACCTGACAAGAAATATCAGAATATTGAGCCAGACGAGGTATTCACACCTCATTCATAAAATGTTCCTAGATTATCTATCACATTTAATCAAGTACTCATAAAACCATAAAACTATCAATCCATTGCGAGCTAAAAGACCAATTGTGAACTGGAAATTGAATAATATTTACATTTTAAAATCTCATCGGAACGATTTGTCCTTCCCGGGAATATGGCCGCGGGCAAACACTGAGATCTAGCGTAGAAAACTTTGCATAAACCAACATGATTTTTTGCTATGTAAGATAACAAGAATTCTGTTGTTTTATGATGGATGATAGACCAGCGAGAGCGTCTGCGGTTTTTCTCTCGTGGGAAAGAATATGTACTGCATATAACCTCCGCTTTTATGGTTGAGAGAGAGAGAGAGAGAGAGAGAGAGAGAGAGAGAGAGAGTGGGGGTTTAGGATGAAGGAATATAACATAACACAAGTAATTCTGAAGAGGAGAGAGAGAGAGAGAGAGAGAGAGAGAGAGAGAGTTAGGATGAAGGAATATAATATAACACAAATATTTCTGAAGAGGAGAGAGAGAGAGAGAGAGAGAGGAGAGAGAGAGAGAGAGTGGGGGTTTAGGATGAAGGAATATAACATAACACAAGTAATTCTGAAGAGGAGAGAGAGAGAGAGAGAGAGAGAGAGAGAGAGAGAGTTAGGATGAAGGAATATAATATAACAACAAATATTTCTGAAGAGGAGAGAGAGAGAGAGAGAGAGAGAGAGAGAGAGTTAGGATGAAGGAATATAATATAACACAAATATTTCTGAAGAGGAGAGAGAGAGAGAGAGAGAGAGAGAGAGAGAGAGAGAGAGTTAGGATGAAGGAATATAATATAACACAAATATTTCTGAAGAGGAAGAGAGAGAGAGAGAGAGAGAGAGAGAGAGAGAGAGAGTTAGGATGAAGGAATATAATATAACAAAAATATTTCTGAGAGGAAGAGAGAGAGAGAGAGAGAGAGAGAGATTTAGATGAAGGAATATAACATAACAAAAATATTTCTGAAGAGGAGAGAGAGAGAGAGAGAGAGAGAGAGAGAGAGAGAGAGAGTTAGGATGAAGGAATATAATATAACACAAATATTTCTGAAGAGGAGAGAGAGAGAGAGAGAGAGAGAGAGAGAGAGAGAGATTTAGGATGAATGAATCTAACATAACGCAAATATTTCTGAAGGAAGAGGAGAGAGAGGAGAGGAGAGAGAGAGAGAGAGAGAGATTTAGAATGAATAAAAATAATATGACACCAATATTTCTGTAGAATAACTTGATTGTTTAGATCACAAAAACATTGACGATGTAACGAGAGAGAGAGAGAGAGGAGAGAGAGAGAGAGAGAGAGAGAGAGAGAGAGTATGGATAAGCTTAGAAAGGCATACATTCTATATTACTTACACATAAGGTAAGCCGAATGTTATGAGATAACAATGAAAACGAAATGCAAAGTAGAGAACATATTTTTCCTTTTAAAATAAATCCAATTCTATTTGCAGTAAAAAATCAAAATAAAATAAACTTTTAAAATAACATTATGGAAGTTCCTTAAAAAACAGCTTTATATTGAACGAAATACATACATACATATACCAAGGCACTTCCCCAATTTTGGGGAGTATCCGACATCAACAAATGAAACAAAAACAAAAAAGGGGACCTCTACTCTCTACGTGCCTCCAGCCTAACACGAAATCAGAGCAAAAATTAACGCTGTCTGAAGAGCATTGAAAGATCATGTCCTACTCTCTTCCTTTATACGACGCTCAGCAAAACATGCTCCACTTATCTTCACCTCGCATGATTTGGGGTTTATAAAACCGGGTTGCGCTAGCCGACCGAAAACCTTGCATCAATGGACATTATTTTCTGTTATGTGCCGTATCCAAGGTTACCCCGCCTGCTTTTATGAATGCCGATAACACAGCCAACGACGAGGCTGTATTTCAGGCACCATTTCCCTCCCCCCCCCCTCTTTGGAAAAATATATCAAAGGCAAATAATTTCTGTTTTTATAGCGCATGGGAAAGACGGTAGACGGAGGCTAGGGGAAGACTTATTTAAGCCGGTTTTCTGAAGATATTTGGTTTTTCCGGGTTATGTTGGATGAGACAATCGGGTGTTTACCCGAATAGTTTCTTGTACAAGGAAGAAAGGCATTGTAGATGTCAATATGTTATATGTGTATATATATATATATATATATAATTATTTATAAATATATATATGTATATACAATATATATATATATATATATATGTATGTATATACATTATATATATGCATTTATACATATATATATATATATATATATGTATATGTATGTATATACATTATATATATGCATTTATACACACA
>NC_090729.1:188285984-188288484 GCF_036898095.1 Palaemon carinicauda | reverse complement strand
CATATTCACCTTCAGAGTGGTCCTTCATATTCTGAAGACGAATTAGATATAATTTTCTGCTAAATCTGAACCTTATGAAGCATTTAGTAAAGGTAAAAATACTTTGCAGAGCTACGCTTACCTTCATGGTTGTCCTTCATATTCTGAAGACGAATCAGATATAATTGTCTGATAAATATGACTTTTATGAAGCATTTCGTAAAGATAAAAACACTTTGCACCAACATGTTTACATTCAGAGCTGTCCTTCATATTCTGAAGACGAATTAGATAGAATTTTCTTCTAAATATGACTTTTATGAAGCATTTCGTAAAGATAAAAACACTTTGCACCACTATATCCCCCTTCAGAGTTGTTCTTCATACTATGAAGACAAATCGGATATAATTTTCTGCTAAAGATTAGCTTTAAGGGAGCATTTGCGCCACCATGTTTACCTTCAAACTACGTTTCTTGGGGACTTGGTTACCAAAAGATAGAAAATTCGAAACCTCGAAGATGGTAACAGCCATAGTGACATTGCCTTTTCGTAAAACATTTATTATTATTATTATTATTATTATTATTATTATTATTATTATTATTATTATTATTATTATCATTATTGTTGTTGTTATTTTTATTGTTATTGTTATTGTTAATTATCATTATTTTTTATATTATTATTACTATTATTATTGTTATTATTATTATTGTTGTTGTTATATAATTTTCTATCAACTTATAGAAAAAATAGTTGTGTATATATATATATATATATATATATATATATACATACATACATACATACATACATATATACATGTATATATCATCAAATATATTTTATATTGATTTTGAAAAATACATATCAATTGTAAAGCAGATTTTGAGGGTATATTAAAAAAAATATATATCACTTAAATTCTGATGGCTATTTTAGATACCAACTTTAATCTTATAATCAATGACTCTTTTATAGATTTTAAGGATATCTATATACACAAGTCCTTGCTCTGCCTTAGCCAGCATCTTATTTGCATTCGAGATCTAGACCAAGGATTCGTAATTGAAGTTTATGCAATCCGAATGACATTCTCGGAGGTCGGTTAGTTTCCTTTTCTTTTTCCAAACGAGTCATGTGACGTGAAATCTAATTCTGAAAAGAAATGGAAGATGCACATTTCTCTCTTTGGGTTTCTTTGTGATGGAGAAACCATTGTTTTCTTTGGTTGCTTTTTTTAAATCAATGGAATTCTTTGAATTAGATGGTGTTAAACCATAGTTTTATATTTTCTTTCAACTTATAGAAAAAATAGTTATATTTATTGTTAATTTGTTCTCTTCATTTATTTATTTCCTTATTTCCTTTCCTCACTGGGCTATTTTTCCCTATTGGGGCCCTTGGGCTTATAGCATCTTGCTTTTGCAACTAGGGTTGTAGCTTGGATAGTAATAATAATAATAATAATAATAATAATAATAATAATAATAATAATAATAATAATAATATCCCATAGCTTTCTTAAAAGTTTTAGAAGTTTAAAGACCACTCATGAACGGCAGAGGCAAGGGACAGTGACAATGACCTAGCAAAACAATGCCCTAGAGACTGACCATATATACATATGATCGGAGTTAAAGCCCCCTCTCCATCAAGATAAGACCAGGGAGGACCAGGCAATGGTTGCTGATGACTCAACAGGTAGATAGAAAAGGGGCTTCCATGCTGATTATAGGTGTAGATGGTCAGTTTATCTGGCATGGTCACTGTCCCATGCCTCTGCCATTCATGAGTGACCTTTAAACTCTAAAACATTTAAGAGAAAGCTTTGGGTTTTAACACAATTTGTTTAAAAAAAATTCCATAGATTTAAAGAAAGACCTAAAGAAAACAATGGTTTCTCTATCACAAAGAAACTCAGAGAGGAAGTGTGCATCCTCCATTTCTTTTCTAAATTAGATTTCGCATCACCTGACCTGTTTGGAGAAAGCAAATGAAACTAACCGACCTCCGAGAATGTCATTCGGATTGCATAAACTTCAATTACGAATCCTTGGTCTAGATCTCGAATGCAAATAAGATGCTGGCTAAGGGACAGCAATGACTGTGTATACAGATATCCTTTATATTGCCTCTACCATTCATGAGTGATCTTTAAAGAAGGATATAAAGGAGGTCAAGTAAAATGAATATACAATTATTGTTTCTAGGGCAATCCACATATTACGAGAAGAGATAGAAAGAGTTATTTTCCTCTATAGGTTATTTAGGTCAAGAAAATGGGTCAGGGTGACACACACAAACAAACAAACAAACACACAAACAGGGGGTAAAACTTCCAACTTCCTTGGCGGGGGTAATAATTGTTTCTAGGACAATCCACAAATTGGGATAAGAGATAGAAAGAATTATTTTGCTCTAAAGGTTATTTGGGTAAACAAAAGGGGGAGGGGTGAACACACACAAACACACACAAACAAACACACAAACAGATTGTAAAACATAACCTCATTTCA
>NC_090729.1:188275984-188280984 GCF_036898095.1 Palaemon carinicauda | reverse complement strand
ACTGCTTAACACCTCAATAACCCACACGTAAGGAACATAGCAAGTACTCAATACAGCCTTCATAATACGTACTTTTAAGACGTAACTGGAATGTTTACGATTAAATATAAACATCTAATTAATGTCTAGACAACAAACAGTAATGTTATTGTCCCCTGTATGGTATAATTTTGTACTGGTGCTATTTGCAAGGACGTAAATAAAGCTTCTAGAGTTGTGATAGCTTACTGTAAACGTCCCTGTCTAGCGATCTGTAGGACTGGGGTTCGAGACCCGCTCAAACACTTTAGTTTTTCTAGTGTCTGCAACCTGACCATTACTGTGGACCTAAGGATTGTGGGCTTTTGGGGAGCCTATAGGTCTGCCTGCTGAGACATCAGCAACCATTACCTGGCTCTCCCTGGTCCTAGCTTGGGTGGAGGAGGGGTCTTGACCTAGATTAATGCATCTCGCAATCGATGGTGTGAGAATATCATCAAAATTGTGGGTTTGGTCATTGATACTTATAGAATAAATTATCCTAGTCTGTTTCCAATATCTTCATGTTTCATATATTTCTGAAGCTAATTGCTATCTATGGTTGTGTTGGCTTATTGGAATTGTCCCTGCCTAGAGATCTGCAGGACTGGGGTTCGAGTCACGCTCAAAATCGATAGTTTCTTGCATTGTCTGCAACCTCACTATCCTTGTGAGCTAATGTTTGGGGTTTGGGGAAGCCTATAGGTCTACTTGCCGAGTTATCAGCAGCCATTACCTGGCTCTCCCTGGCCCTAGCTTGAGTGGAGAGGGGCTAGTGATTTGTAGGACTGGGGTTCGAGTCCCGTTCAAAATCGATAGTTTTCCTAGTGTCTGCAACCTCACCATCTTGTGAGCTAATGTTTGGGGATTTGGAGGACCCTACAGGTCTACATGTGGAGTTATTATCAGCCATTGCCTGTCTCTCCCTGGTCCTAGATTCTGTGGATATGGGCTTGGGTGCTTATCATATATATGTATGGTTAGTCTCTATAGGATTGTCCCGCTAGCTACGGCATTGTCACTTGTCCCTTTCCCTTGCCATTCATGGGCAGCCTTTATACCTTTGTTACTTTTTTTTTAGATTGATTTATTGTTAATTTATTCTCTTCATTTATTTATTTCCTTATTTCCTTTCCTCACTGGGCTATTTTTTCCCTGTTGGAGCCCCTGGCTTATAGCAATTTGCTTTTCCAACTAGGGTTGTAGCTTGGACAGTAATAATAATGATAATAATAATAATAATAATAATAATAATAATAATAATAATAATAATAATAATAATAGAATATTTCATATCTTCAACTCCTTAGGCAATCAAAAATAATTAATAGATTCTTTAAAAAATGTCTATATATTGATAACATTATTCTTTTTATAAAACAGTTTGAATTGTCTATTTTGTCTATTCCACTCGACAGACAAACTAAAATAATTAATAGATGCTTCAGAAAAATTCTATATATTGATAACATTATTTTTTCGTAAAAACAGTTTGAATAGTCTATATTGTCTATTCTACTCCTTAGACAATCTAAAATAGTTAATAGATGCTTTAGAAAATTTCTATATACTGATAACATTCTCCTTCTTTTTATATAACATTTTGAATAGTCTATTGCATCTCTCCCACTCCTTACACAATCTAAAATAGTCAATAGGTGCTTTAGAAAATGTCTATATATTGATAACATTATTTTTTTTATATAACATTTTGAATATTCTATTGTATCTCTCCTACTCCTTACACAATCTAAAATAATTAATGGATGCTTTAGAAAATGTCTATTAATAACATTATTTTTTCATAAAACAGTTTGAATATTCTATTTTGTTTCTCCCACTCCTTAGACAATATAAAATAATTAACAGAAGCTTTAGAAAATGTCTATACGTTGATAAAATTATTTTTCATAAAATAGCTAAATCAAAATTTCCATGAATTTCCCTCCGGCAGCTCGAAAAATAAATGTATTCCAAGCACACCTAATCAGGATTACTGATGTTTGAAATTATCTCAGTTTATACAAAGTTTTCATTTCCGGCGACTGCAGTTGAATATATTTTGTTGTAATATGATATTAGGAATTATATGATTATTCATAATGTTTCAAATTATTTATGCAATATAGATTAACTGAAAAGCAATCTTTCTGATGATATATATATATATATATATATATACATATATATATATATATATATATATATAAATATATATATATACATATATATATATATATATATATATTCGAAACGATTACATTGACTCAAAATGGTTTGAGATAATTTGTAATATAAAGGTACCCTTTTTTTTTTGCACATTTTAAAAACAGTTTTTCTGTCGCTACAAGTTTGCCGGACTAGGGTTCAACTCCCGGAAGGTCACAAGCTCTTGTATTTGTGTGATTTCGCCTGGGGCTCTGATTCCGAGGTTGTTAAGAGAATCTAATCATTAATGTATAAAAAAAATATATGGCTTATTTGAATATATATAAATATATATATATATATGTATATATATATATATATATATACATATATATATACATATATATATATATATATATACACATATATATATATATCTATATAGGCCTATACATATAGGCTATATATATATATATATATATATGCATATATATATATATATATATATACATGTATATATATATGTTTGTGTGTATGTATATATATATATATATATACATACATGTATACATATATATACATATATGTATATATATATATATATATATATGTGCGTGTGTGTGTGTGTGTGTTTGTGTGTGTATATATATATATATATATATATATATTTGACTCGAAATGGTACCAGATATGATTTGTAATATAAAAATTACTTTTTTTGTGGACATTTAAAATCTAATCTTGCTGATGTATATAAGTTTTTCTTTCGAAACGATTACATTGATTCAAAATGGTACGAGAAATGATTTGTAATATAAAAGTAACTTTTTATGGGCATTTGATAAATTCGTGGTCATCGCGAAATATAATGTGCAAAATAACCCCTTTCATTATCCTCTATTTTATTGTGTCAGTTCTAGTGTTACATCTCCGAAGAATAATACAATCTATTCTCAATTTCCTTCAACCATTTTCCGTTCCACAACTCCTCTCTCTTCTCGTAACACAACTCCATCTAAAATTTCCATTTTTATCATCCTCATTTTTCCCAACCCACCGCCATCTTTGCACTCCCAAGCAAATTCTCCATTTTTTCCTTTTGCCTCCATCTCTTTCACCTCTGTTTCAGAATCATATTTTTCTTCCGTGCTATTTACTCCTTTATCTATTTTCCTTTCTCCTTCCTTCGAAGTTACCCAGTTACTCCATGTCCCCTTTTTCACCTGGCCCATGAGAGAACATAAATTGTCTATCTGAGACATGTCAGCGAGGTCGCTTTTTTTACGCCTCTGGAACATAAAAAAAAAGGAGGGAAGGGAAGAGCTAAAATGTGGAAATTGAAACCTTTTATATAGCTTTTATAACAGAGTTCAGTCATCGGGATAACTAAGTCCCCCTTTTCATGCTTGCTTGTTTGTCCTTGACCTTCGCTTGCTGAATCTTGGATGATCTGTTCAGTTAGCATTGTAACGTTTCATACATAATTCATGACTGTTCATTTATTTTTTTTATTTTGTTTACTCCTTATATATTTATTTATTTATTGATTTCAAGCTAAAGACCATATCTGGTATATACAGTCCTAAGGTTACTAAATTGAATGATACAAACATAACTTTGTATAATCAATAAAGAATAAACCTAGAACACACTAAGTAAGTTTAATGATACAGTAAACTCTATACTCTATAAAAACAACGAAGAATAAAGTTAGAACTCAGTTACTAAGTTGAATGATACAGTAAACTCTAAGCTCTATAAAAAACAACGAAGAATAAAGTTAGAACTCAGTTACTAAGTTGAATAATACACTAAACTCTATACTCTGCAAAGCCAATAAGGAATAATCATAAAACCCAGTCAGTAAAGTAACGAATGAACTCTATACTCTGTGAATTCAATAAAGAATAATTCATAAAACCCTGTAACTAAAATGAATAATTAACTCTATACCCTGTAAATTCAATGAAGAGTTATCTTTGAACCCAATTACTAAAGTAAAGAATAAACTCTATTCTCTGTAAAACCAACCAAGAATGAACTTAAAACCAAATTACTTAAATGAATAATTACTCGGTTACTTTGTATATTCAATAAAGAATAATCTTAGAAACCAATTTCTAAGTTGAATAATGAACTCAGTGCTCTGCAAAACCAATAATCTTTTTTTTTTCATATATGCATATCTAACTAGATATTTAGCCATCATTTTGACGGGTTGCGTACACCATGAAGTATATGAAAGACAAGAAAGAATGACACATCTTCATTGGCACTGGTTTCTGTTACAAAGATTATGATGCAGAAATTCTCTTTCTGTATTGACACTATTCCTGTAACGTTCAGACTCGCATTTAAAACATTCAGAATGGTGAAATTTACATTTGAAAGTGAAATTAAACACCATTAAACAATTATAGAATGATAATTAGCTAATATTTTCAATATTTTTTAACTTCTTTGACGTTGAGAATAAAGGTATTACTTTTAAACACAATTAGATGACAGAAAAATATCAATCATCTGATATTTTTCCCATTTTTTTTAAGATATTGAGAACAAAGGTAATACTTTTAAACACAATTAGATGATAAAGAATATTGATTAGCTAATATTTTCTATTTTTTCTAAAGTTATTGAGAACAAAGGTAATACTTTTAAACACAATTAGGTGATAAAGAATATTGATTAGCTAATATTCTCAATTTTTTTAAAGTTATTGAGAACAAAGGTAATACTTTAAACACAATTAGGTGATAAAGAATATTGATTAGCTAATATTTTCAAATTTTTTAAAGTTATTGAGAACAAAGGTAATACTTTAAACACAATTA
>NC_090729.1:188263484-188268484 GCF_036898095.1 Palaemon carinicauda | reverse complement strand
GGAAATGAAGAAAAGAACATCATATCAGAACAGGAAGGAAGCATGGGAGAATCCATATTATTACCAATATTAAATAATGGGGATGAAACACAAACCATAATAGTAATGAATGCACAGGGTTTAGTCACGAGTAACTCTAAAAGGAAAATAGAGTTCTTAGAAGAACTAACCCAAATTGAAAAAATAGATATATTAAATATAAGTGAAACATGGTATTCCCAAGAGACTGGCAGTGATGACCAGATAAAGGGTTTCCAAACTTATAGATCAGACAGAAAAAATAGGAATCAAGGGGGAACCGCAATATATGGAAGAGACATAAATCAAGGAAAAGTATGTGAAAAATACAGCAACACAGAATGTGAATTGATTGCGGTAGAATTTGAATTTGAAAAACTAATGAATATTGTAGTTTACAGACCCCCAAACACTAAGGAGTTTGACATAATAATAGAAAAAATAGATGATATATGTAGAAACCATAAAGACTGGAATATACTCCTATCCGGAGATTTTAACTTTCCTTTCGTGGATTGGAAAGAACGGATAGAAGAAAGTGGTTGTATGTATACATATAAAAAAGATAGTAATAGTAGCGCAGAAGATAAGAGGCAATTTGAAAAGCTTCAAGATATGCTATTAGAACATAATATGCAACAAATAAACCACATTCCAACAAGAAAGGAAAATGTCCTAGATCTAGTATTTGTGAATGAGGTGAATTATGTTAAAGAAATAATAGTGTATAACACGGGAATTTCAGACCACAATGTCATAGAATTGATAGTTCATTCCAAAGCAAGTGATCACAGAATTAATAAAAGCACAAAACTTTGGGAAGGATATGGAAAATATAACTTTTACAGTAAGAATATAAAATGGTCAGAAATAAATGAAGAACTGAATAAAGAATGGAAAAATGTATTTATAAGTGATGATATACAGGTAAATACGGATATACTGTACAAAATACTGGAGAAAATTGTTGAAAAATATGTACCGAAAAAAAACAATAAACAAAAGACGTACATACCAAGAGACAGAAGGATCTTATTTCAGAAAATTAAAAAGTGGAAGAAAAATCTTGCAAAAGAAAAAAATGTGTGGAAAATGAGGGAAATAAAATGTAAGATAGAAAATGCAGAACAAAAGATTATACAGTCGAAAGAAAATGAAAAAAGGGACTTAGAAGAAAGGACACTTCAAAATATAAAAAGAAACCCCAAAGTACTTTACTCCTATGCAAAAAAGATGAATAAAAGGAGAATAGAAATAGGCCCTCTAAGAATTGAAGGACGGCTAACGAATGAAAAAAAGGAAATATGCAACATATTAGCAGAAAAATATAAGAGTGAGTTCACGCCAAGAATTGCGAATGAGAATAATGAAACAGAAATGAGAGAAGAAAATGTTGAATATCTAACGGATATAGATATTAATGAAGCAGATATTGTTACGGCTATAAACGAAATTAAAAATGGATCGGCAGCCGGACCAGATGGAGTTCCAGCGATTTTGTTAAAAAAAAAACTGCAAACACTATCGCGAAGCCACTTGCAATACTGCTAAGACAGAGTATAGATATGAGCGAGATATATGTTAAACATAAATTAGCTTATATAACCCCTATCTTCAAAAGTGGATCAAGACTAGAGGCAAGCAATTATAGACCTGTTAGTCTAACATCACATATTATGAAAGTGTATGAGAGGGTAATAAAAAAGAAAATAATGAACCATTTGGTCAAAAATAATTTGTTTAATATGGGTCAACACGGTTTCGTACCTGGAAAAAGTACACAGACCCAACTGATAGCTCACTATGAAAACATATACAATAATATGATAAATGAAAAAGACACAGATGTGATCTATCTAGATTTTGCAAAAGCCTTTGACAAGGTAGACCATAACATATTGGAGAAAAAAATGAGAAAGCATAATATTGTGGGAAAGATAGGAAAATGGGTAAAAGAATTCCTGCAAAACAGAAAACAGATAGTGGTTGCAAATGACGAGAAATCAGATGAAGCCCAGGTAATATCTGGTGTGCCCCAAGGTACGGTATTAGCTGCACTGCTATTTGTTATTATGATCTCAGACATAGACTGTGATGTTGAAAACTCCGTAGTGAGAAGTTTCGCCGATGACACAAGAATAAGTAGAGAAATTACTTGTGATGAAGATAGGAACTCACTACAAAGAGATCTAAACAAAATATATGAATGGGCGGAGATAAATAGGATGGTATTTAACTCCGATAAATTCGAATCAATAAATTATGGAAACAGAGAAGGAATGGTGTATGCATACAAGGGACCTAATAATGAGACAATCACAAACAAGGAAGCAATTAAAGACCTTGGTGTAATTTTAAATAGGAATATGTTATGCAACGACCAAATAGCAACACTGTTGGCTAAATGTAAAGCAAAAATAGGAATGTTATTCAGACACTTTAAAACAAGAAAAGCTGAACACATGATTATGCTTTACAAAACTTATGTGCGTAGTACACTCGAGTACTGCAATGTGATATGGTACCCACACTACCAAAAGGATATTGCGCAAATAGAGAGTGTACAAAGGTCCTATACTGCTAGAATAGAAGAAGTTAAGGACCTTGATTACTGGGAAAGACTGCAATTTTTAAAACTATACAGTCTAGAAAGGAGAAGAGAACGCTACATGATAATACAAGCATGGAAACAAATAGAAGGAATTGCTGAAAACATCATGGAGCTTAAAGTATCAGAAAGAGCAAGCAGAGGTAGATTAATAGTGCCAAAAAGCATTCCAGGTAAACTGAGAAAGGCGCACAGGACATTAATCCACTACGCACCAGCATCGATAATGCAGCGACTATTTAATGTGCTGCCAGCTCATCTAAGAAACATATCAGGAGTGAGCGTAGATGCGTTTAAAAATCAGCTCGATAAATACCTAAGATGCATCCCAGACCATCCAAGACTGGAAGATGCAAAATACACCGGAAGATGTATTAGCAACTCTCTGGTGGATATACGAAGTGCCTCACACTGAGGGACCTGGGGGAACCCAAACAAAAAATAAGGCAATAAGGTAAGGTAAGGCTCTCTCTCTCTCTCTCTCTCTCTCTCTCTGACATTTCCATTCCCTCTCCCCATAACTTTCTCCGTACATTTTGTCTTTCCTCCTAACATGAGATCTGACTTCGTAATTTTCATCATTCTAAAACACGTTTTATCTCTTAAAAGCTCCTACTTTTTAATCTTATTAGGTGTGTTATTTTCAAATGAATTAAGCAGATTTAATGTCAGCTACAGTAAATGCCTTTTAGTCTTAAAAAAAGAGGCTCTAGAGAGGATGATGTTAACATTACCTGATTTTTTTTTATTAGAGAAGCCAGCCATTTTCGTATATATATATATATATATATATATTTATATATATATATATTTATATATATGTATATGTATATGTATATATATAAATATATATATATATATATATATGTATATATATATATATATATGTATATATATATATATATATATGTGTGTGTGTGTGTATGTATGTAGATATAAGTATATGTAAGCTTTATATATATATATATATATACATGCACACACATATCTATATATATATATATATATATATACATACATATATATATATATATATATACACACATACGTATATACATATACGTGTGCATATTCGTACACATTATCATTACAAATAGGTTTTCTCAACCCATTGGCAAACGGACGCAGATAAAAAACTGCAAATATAAAACGGGAACCCTTAAAAAAAAAAATTAAAAAAAAAATTAAAAAAAAAGCTGAAAATCTTCAACTCCATTTGCCTCGCACTGCAACATAAAGATGAGAAAAATTCCGTTGAACATAAAAACTGTCGTCATTCGAATGACATTTCTCATGACGTGATATTTCCAATAAAAAAATCTTGTACGGACTTTCATTCATTTTATCTTCTCTCTCTCTCTCTCTCTCTCTCTCTCTCTCTCTCTCTCTCTCTCTCCATTACTGATTGCCTTCTTTCCCTCTTAGAACTCTTTCAACTTTCGCTGGCTTTAATTTGCCTTTTTTATTGCCTACCAATTTTTGCATTATAGCTTTCGCCAAAATCGAAGATTTTGCGAAGGCTGTTTGTTCATCTCTGTCTGTCTAGTTACCTCCGCCAATGAAGTTAGAGGGAGGATATGTTTACGCCCCTATTTGTGTGTTTGTGTGTTTGTGTTTGTTTGTGAACAGCTTCCTGGCCACAATTTCAATCTTAGAGTAAGGAAACTTGCAGGGATTAACTGTTATGTAAAAAGCTGGAAATAATATAATTTTGGAAGATCAAGGTCAAAGGTCAAGGGCACGGTCAAGCAAAATACCAAATTCGTGTAATCAGCCTTAAGTTTGGATATCGTTGTCACAGAAACTTCAAACTTGGATCATATATGAGTATAGGGAATCCTCGCTAAATAATACATATTAAGGTCAAAGGTCAAGATCAAGGTTGAGCAAAAGGTCGAGAAATAATCTGCCGCGGTGGAGGTCTGCGCTCTACTAAGTGCCTCTCCATTTATTTGCTAGTTTGTTTGAAGAGGAACTATACACAAAAACTACTGTACCGATTTTTAACAAACTTTGTAGCGCTGTTGGGTATGACCCAAGGATGAATCTGTAACATTTTGGATAATGTACATTAACGTACATGTACGAGGCAGTACATTTTCAATATACTGCTGTTAAGTAAATGGCGAATATTTTGTTAGTTTATTTCTTTGTGAACAACAGAACAAATTTCAACATTAACTTGGGTTTTGGTGGACAATGTGGTAACGTTCCTGATTGGTGAACGCCAGACTGGAATTTGAGTCCCACCCAAACTCGTTAGTTCCTTTGCTAGCTGCGTCCTCACCATCCTTGTGAGTTAAAGTCAACAAAACTTGGGTTTTGGTGGATGATGCTATAACGTCCCTGACTGGTGAACGCCAGGCTGGAATTT
>NC_090729.1:188250659-188260659 GCF_036898095.1 Palaemon carinicauda | reverse complement strand
CGTTCTATTTACCCTCGTTCCAGAAGTCTTATGAGAGAGATAAGAGGAGAAGAAACATCATTGAGACGGGAGAGTGAAACCGAGCTATCTTCGCCGGCGTTGTTTATGTTTCTGAAAGGGATCGTAAATAGAAGAGATGAAATAGCGTTGGGCTGCATACCTGGAGATTTGTATGGCTAAGATAACTCAAATAGCAGCCTTTAAGATGTATGTTCAGTAATACCTATAAATTACTTTGGAGTTTGATTTTTATTACATAAAATTAAAGTACTCTTTTGGTGTACTGTTCATGGATACTTTTCGACAGTATCCTCCTGTTTTTTTTGAAGTCTGCAAAGAGCTGTGCTAGCCTATTGGATATGTCCCTGCTTGGTGATCTGCCAGACTGGGGTTAGAGTCCCTTTCAAATAGTTTTCGTAGGTAGCCTATTGGTATTGTCCCTGTCTGGGGATCTGCTTGACTGGGGTTCGAGTCCAACTCAAATGGATGTTGTCTATGATAGCCTATCTGAAATGTTCTTGCCTGGCGATTTGCTTGTCTGGAGTTCGAGTCAGGCTCAAATATTTGTCGTCTGGGGTAACCCATTGGTAATGTCCTTGCCTGGGGATCTGCTTGACTGGGGTTCGAGTCCTGCTCAAATAGCAACTGTGCAAGTCTATTGGAAATGTTCCTGCTCGGTGATCTGCTAGACTAGAGTTCAAGTCCTGTTCAAATAGATATCGTCGATGATAGCCTATCTGAAATGTCCTTACCAAGGCATCTGCCATACTGGGGTTTGAGTCCCATGTAAGTAGTCGTTGTCTGTGATAGCCTATTGGTGGTGCCCCTGCTTGGCAACCTGATGGACTGGGGTTCGAGTCCCGTTCATATAGTTGTCGCCTGCGGTAGCCTATTGATAATATCACTGCCTGGCGATATGATTGACTGGGGTTTAAGTCCTTCTCTAATTCCAGTTGTCTGTGGTAGCTTATTGGACATGTCCCGGCCTTATGATCAGCTGGACTGGTGTTCGAGTACCGCTCAAGCTCGGTAGCTTCTCGTGGAGTCTTCAACCTCACCATCCTTTTGAAATAAGGATTTGAGCTTTGAGAGAGTTACCAGTAGCCATTTCCGGGCCTCCCTGGTCCTAGCTTGGGTCAGGGGGGGCTTAGGCGCTGATCATATGTATATATGGTCAGTCTCTATAGGGCATTATCACTGCCCTTTACTTCTGCCCTTCATGAGTGACCTTCAAATTTTTCTGCAAACGAAATCCTGTTTGAAAACTCGATGGTAAAGAAAACTTGGAAATTTTTCCTCACTACTTAAGCTTATTCACGTTATGGATCTCTCTCTCTCTCTCTCTCTCTCTCTCTCTCTCTCTCTCTCTCTCTCTCTCTCTCTCTCTCTCTCTCTCTCTCCAATATCTTTGTAAAACCTTGTAACCCTCTCTCGTTTAGGAGTGTGTGTTGGTCAAAAGGTCCTCACCCTACTTTATGGGTAATTTTGAACCCTTAAAGTTCTCTCTCTCTCTCTCTCTCTCTCTCTCTCTCTCTCTCTCTCTCTCTCTCTCTCTCTCTCTCTCTCTCTCTCTCTCTCTCTCGATTATTAAAAACCTCGTAAGTTAGCCTTCCCCTTTGTTGCTTGCAATTACTCGTTACATGTTCAGCATTATCTTGAGAATATATTTTTTTTTCCTGTAAAGTGTGATGTTAGGATAAAGAATTCAATAGATTATTAGATCAACTGTATGAAATACAGTTATTGACTCAGGAAGACTTTTGATGTAAGATAAATCACTTTTCAATTACCTGTCAATTATAAAAAAAAAAGTTTGTGTACACACAATCGCGAACTCACAAACAAGATATACATACATACTCACAAACACACACACTATATGTATATATATTTTTGGGCTCAAGCCATGTCGTCCTGATGGAAGTTCCTATAGGGTAGCTTCCTAGGGTATATTACAACTACGGCGATATTCCCAGAGAATTTACCTTAAGGTACCAGAATTCTAACTCCTGGAGCGAGTATCCCTCGTGAAAGGGATATCGCGACATATCAGAGGACGTATTCTAGACACGTCACATGGCAATCTACGACCTGAACAGAGATTCGTCTCGTAGGAGGGAGATTGACGAGATACGAATTCGGGAAAGAAAAAAGGGAGCCGCTCCCAAGGCTTCCCTATCCCCCGATTCGTATGCGTGCCTGGCGCCAATCCTGGCGCCATCTGCATTCCTTTTTGCGTAGCTTAACAACTCGGTGTTTTTTCCTGTTTTTCTCGCAAATCTTGGATTTATTCAACTTTTCATGGCTTCTTCGTTTTCGTTGGCCTCGGATAAGTTGAGTATAGTGTCTGTTATGTATAAATGTAGGCTCTTGGTAAAATTTTGAGTGATTAATAGGATTAATCTTTGATACAAGAGCCGTAGCCTACCAGAGGTGTCCTGGACACTGTCACTCGCTAGGTATAAATTAGTTAGTCAGAGTGACATTCCTGGTTGTTTTGCTTAATAAATTTTAGCTATTTAGCTTTACATAGGATTTCCTTTCGTGCTTAGTATTATTTGGCGAAGTATTCGCCATTCTGGCCTACGCTAGGCCATGTAGCCTAGTCGTTTGGTCCTAGTACTTAATGCATGATTTTGGTTTTTCCGAGTGTAATTAAATTTTATTGAAGCTTTAGGCTATATTTTATACATTTTAGACTGTGTGGAATATTTCCAAGATTGTATACGTGAGAGTTTCGGTGAATTAGGTAATCGATTCTCTTGGTGCCTAGGCTAATTGCTTATGGAGCCTTAGTATACTTTATTATACTCCCCGGTTGCTTTCTTTTCTTCGGAGAAGGTATGCAATCCCTTTCCCTCTGTTTAAGCCTTGGGCTTATCCCTAAGTGGTTTTTTTCCGAATTTATTTTCGATAAAACTATACTAGGGTGTTACTGTACCTTCCTGTTCCAGCAAAGTCTGGTTCAAAGAGGGACAGAACAACAGAGTTTTTAGTCTGAGTCCGTGTTGTTTGGCTTGGGGCAGAGTCTCCCTCGCTGACCTAACACTTACAAAGGGAGCTTAGCTCCCTTAGGTCACTATCGAAGGTTTCTGTAGTTATGATTCCTTCTTGTGTGATCGACCAGACTAAGTCCTATTGCTGTTCTCGGGGAGGATAAATCTTCCCTTGGGAGTAGCAACGCCTTCCTTGCTTTGGTGCTCTGGAAGCTGGCAGGTATTATACTACTGCGCTGGCCCTTTCCCTTAGATCTCCCTTAGGCTAAGACAAAGTTCTTGGCTGCGGGTGATCTGTCACTAAAGCAAGGTTGGCAGGACCCTCTTGTCCCTTCCCCCTCTATCTCCGTAATGGCCTAGCCATTACTGTACTGTACCTTGCCGGCCGGCAGAGCTGGCCGGCAGGGGTATTACTGTACTGTAAGTCATTCTACTTCTGGACCTAGTATAGGTTGGGATGTGGAATTGACTAAGCCCATTGCCGGCCGGCAGAGATGCTGGACGGCAAGGGTCTTATGTTTTCGAGTGCTACCCGGACCTCTCTTGGTCCCTCATCCATGCCTGCCGGCAGAGCCGGACGGCATTGGTCAAGGAAGCCTGAATTAAGTTTCTCCCCTTCCTTATATGCACTCTTTCGGTTGCCGGGCTCGGGGGGTTGTGTACACTCTTATCCCGGCATCCATTCTATTTTCTTCTAGTGCTGTACCTGTCCCGGCTGCCGGCCTATGAGGCCGGCAGCCGGGCAGGTGTAGTCTTCTGGTTCTTTTGCTGCCGGCTGGCATTGGTCTTGTACCTTTGCCGGCCGGCTTATGTCAGTCCTTGTCTGCCGGTCACCAAGAGTGTGGCCGGCAGCTGGGTACTACCTTGTGTAGTTGCTGGCCGGCAATCATTGCCGGCCAACACTGGCTGTTGCTGGCCGGCAGCTGCTGCCGCCGGCACAGGCATTTGAACCAGAGGGCTGCCGCCCTATAGCTGTTAAGTAGTATACTTTAAAGCTAATTGTGGTGTGTGCCGGCCGGCAAAGGCAGGCCGGCACACATACTCCTATACTGTACTAGTATTCTTCTGTATAGCATATACAGTAAGAAGAAAACTATAGTAAAAGTTTAGGTACAGCACTGTATCTTCTAACACTATTGTGTTTTCTTGCACGGCCCTTTGCTGTTGCCTTCAGACAAGAATCAGAGTTCTTCCCTGTCTATTATCCCGGATTTTAAAATCATTGCCTAGGTGTGAGCTCCACCTGTTTCCTCTGGAAACTTTGCATTGGTTACTCAAGTAGAGATAAACCATTTTGATTTTATTATCTGGAAGGCTGCAGCAATGGGTTGTGAGGGAAACACAAGTGTGTGTCTTTAATTTCTGAATTGTTATGCTATACTATGCATATCCAGTGATACATAGTTCACTTGATACTCATGGAAATTTCTTCTCTTTACAGAAGGACACTCCGAAGTGGGGAAGTGCTTTCTGCAATGTCAGCAGCAAGAACCTCTGCGGACATGAGTTTTGTAGGAGACACGCAGCATACGCTGTCTCCAAGGATGATCTCCGGTATTGGGACCCTCAGGTATGTACTGTGTGCACTAACCTGATTAATGAGACATTTAAATAGCTAGGAAGAAGCTTCGTACCTGGGTAAGGGGCTTCCAAAAGTACACTTCTGGCCTTTATCTTCCAAGTGAGAAGATGAGGGCGTATCTTTTCCCTAAGGCATTAGCTGATGCAGTGATTCCCCAGCCTCAAGAGGAGATCCCCTAAGTTCAGATCCAGGTGGATGCTGAAGTCGCGGTCGCGATGCAAGACATCCAGCTAAATGACAGGATATCTGATGTGGACGGGTGTCAGGAGGAAGACCTCCTTGCAGAAGCCCAGGATGAAGTTCAAGCCCCTCTACATCGGCCGGTCTCCCAGTAGAGCTGGGACAGGCCCTCTCTTCTATTGTTGGAATGATCCAACAAATGCAGAAGGAGAATCAGGAGAAGGCGGCTGCAATGGAACTGCGAATGCAGTGCCTTGCAGAATCACATGGGCCCCAGAAAAGCTCAATGTGAAAGACCTTCCTTTGTGCTCGGATGCTAACCCATGGAGGTATGCTGAGCACATGTCGATGACGACTGGAAAGATCGTCATCTCGGATATGCTGGGCTCAGTTCCCCTGGAGGGTGGAATTCTGGCCCAGCAAGACACCATAACCGGACTGTTATGTCCGGCTGAGGAAGGAACCAGCTTCAAAGGAGGAGGCAGAGCCGAAGGAGGTCATAGTGATGACCATGCTAAGGCTCAAGCTCTACTTTCATCTTCGATGAAAGAGAGGGGCTTCTCTAACTCAAAGGTAGCTGCATTGAATAGGAAGCTCCCTTCCTTTGTGTCCTCGCCTACTAGAGCCTTCCCCCTTTTACAGAAAGGGTTTCTGGCTGTACTAAAAGCAATCGAGGCCGGCAAGTCTTGCCCCTCCCTAGAGGAGTGTAAACCCTTGTCACTGGCCCTGCCTATGGACCACAAAGATTGGAAGGACATCCATCTTACGTTCTAAGTGGGAAAGTTGGAGGCTGATATTGCCGGACGTCAGTTCGGCAAGGACCTCCCTAAGCTGTCTGACTTTCTTTTGCGAAGTGAGTTCGATACAAAAGAAAGACTGACTGCCTCAATGTCTCTTCAGACTACTCTCGAGACGATGGCAAGTGACCCCAAGGTCCATGAAATGTTCATGGTAGTGGCCAAGCCTCATCTGGCCACAGTGACGAAGGACCTTTATGGCTTCGTCAAGGCAAGGAGAGCTTGTAGGGAGTTCGTGTTTACCTCGGCTACAGTGAGGCACGAGCTAAAGAAACTAATCTCCTCCAACATTTGGGGAAAAGACCTTTTTTCCTACCGACTTGGTCAAAGAAGTTTTTGATAAAGCCACCTTGGAGAATAGAAACCTTCTCCAGAAGTGGGACCTGGCTATCAAAAGAAAGTCTTCCCCGGATGAGGGTTCTCAACCAAAGAGGAAGACTATGAGGACTAGGCTACCGTCTCGGCCAGCCAAGCCTCTTAGACAGCAACAGCAACTGCAATTGCCATTGCCCCCAGTGCCCCAGATCGTGGCACAAACCCCGACCACCTTTCAGTGGGTACCCCAGGCCGTGTCGACACAGTCCACGGCATTCACCCCAGCGTTCGAAGGGCAGTCTACTTCCTTCCGAGCAAAGCCTAGAGGGGCAGCCAGAGGCTTGTCTAGACGCCCCTCAAGGGGAAGGGGATTCAGGGGTGGTCGTGGTCAGGAAGGCAAGACCTCAGGACGGCAGTCCAAGTGAGGTGATACCGGTAGGAGGGAGACTTCTGAAATTTCGGGATCGGTGGACCTTCGATCCCTGGGCCCACAGCCTACTCAAGAATGGATTGGGCGGGAGCTGGTACAGCACTCCACCCCCGTACCTTCGGTTTTTCCAACACTCCACCCCCGTTATGGAGGAGTACGTTCAAGAACGGTTGGAGAAAAAGGGTGAAGCCCATCAATTTCTAAGGGAGGCTGTTTTGTGTTCCCAAGAAAGACTCGGAAAAGCTCAGAGTCATTCTGAACTTGTCGCCACTTAACAAGTTCATAGTGAATTGCAAATTCAAAATGCTAACACTGCAACACATAAGGACCTTACTGCCCAAGAGGGCATATTCCGTCTCTATAGACTTGTCAGATGCCTACTGGCACATTCCAATTAGCCATCGACTCTCCCCCTACCTAGGGTTCAGGCTACAGCGAAGACCATACGCCTTCGGAGCCATGCCATTAGGGCTAAACATAGCCCCAAGGATTTTTACGAAGCTTGCGAGCGTAGCTCTCAAACAATTTCGCCTAAAGGGAATTCAGGTAGTAGCCTACCTGGACGACTGGTTGGTGTGGGCAGCATCCGAGACAGAATGCTTGCAAGCTTCCAGTCAGTGATCCAGTTCCTAGAGTACCTAGGCTTCAAGATCAACAGAAAAAGTCTCGACTTTCTCCATCTCAAAAGTTCCAGTGGCTAAGATCCACTGGGACCTTTTGTCACACCGTTTCTCCACCCCAGCGAAGAAAAGGAAGGAGATAGCGGGTTCTGTCAAGAGACTTCAAGATTCCGAAAGGATATCAAGACACGAGCAGGAGAGAGTACTGCGCTCTCTCCAGTTTGCTTCGGTGACAGACCCAGTGCTAAGAGCACAGCTAAAGGATGCAATCGGAGTTTGGAGAAGTTATGCATCAAACGCGTGAAGAGATCTGAGAAGACCAGCCGCTTCGGCTAAGTACTCTTCTCAGGCTTTGGTCCCAAGCCAGACATCTAAAGAAGTCAGGTTCTTCTTCAGCCACCTCCCCCGTCGGTGACGATTCACTCAGACGCCTCAAAGGAGGGATGGGGAGGTCACTCTCATCGGAAAAAAGTCCAGGGGACTTGGTCCAGGCTATTCAAGACCTTTCTAATAAAACTTTCTAGAAGCTAGGGCAGTGCTCCTTACCTTAAAGAAAGTCTCCCCGCGTCATTCGTTCCACATAAAGTGGTAATAGACAGCGAGGTAGTTGTAAGATACTTGAATCGACAAGGATCGAGGTCACCACCTCTCAACCAGGTGATGTTGGCCGTCTTCCGATTGACGGAAAAGAAGAAGTGGTACCTGTCGGCAGTTCACCTTCAAGGAGTCCGCAATGTGACAGCGGACGCTCTATCCAGGTTCACACCGATAGAGTCGGAATGGTCCTTAGACGCAGGATCATTCTCCTTCATTCTGAATCAGTCCCAGAACTGCAGATAGACCTCTTTGCGACGAAAGACAACAAGAAGTTGCCCCTGTACGTGCCCCGTACGAGGACCCCTTAGCGGAAGCAGTGGACGCGATGTCCCTCGACTGGAACAGATGGTCCAAGATTTATCTATTCCCTCCTCACAACCTTCTGTTGAGGGTCCTCAACAAACTGAGATCCTTCAAAGGGTAGCGGCAATAGTGGCCCACAAGTGGCCGAACAGCGTGTGGTTCCTCCTGGCATTGGAACTGTAGCTGAAGTTTGTACCACTACCAGATCCAGTTCTGACCCAGCGAGTCCAGAAGTCAACTGTCTGCGCTTCATTACAGAAAACCCGGACCCTGCAGTTCATGATTTTCTCTCCCTAGCGGTGAGAAAGCGTTTCGGGATTTTGAAAGCCAGTATAGACTTCATTGAGGAATATAAATGCAAATCTACTAGAAGGCAATATGAGTCATCTTGGAGAAAATGGGTGGCCTTTTGTCAAGGCGAAGATTCCGCAGGAGATCTTGACAGACTTCTGTTTATCTTTTTTCCCCACCTCCATGGTCAAGGGTTGGCAGCGAACACGATTTCAGCGTGTAAGTCTGCTTTGACAAGACCCATTCTATATGCCTTCCAGGTCGACCTAGGTAACGAGATCTTTAATAAAGTCCCGAAAGCCTGTGCTAGGCTCAGACCTGCAGCACCTCCAAAGCCCATTTCATGGTCTTTAGACAAGTTCTTCATTTCGCTTCTCTGTTGAGCAATGAAGAATGTGCGTTAAAGGATTTGACACAAAAAGTTATTTTCCTAATTTGCACTCGCGTCCGGGGCCAGGGTTAGTGAGATTGTAGCCTCTCGAGAGAGGCAGGTCGTGTTCAGTTCCTGGATGGGGAAGAACTGAACCTGTTTCCGGATCCTACGTTTCTCGCCAAGAATGAGTTACCCACCAACAGGTGGGGTCCCTAGAGAATCTGCCCTCTGAAAGAAGATGCATCTCTATGTCCAGTAGAATGCCTAAAGGTCTATCTTCATAGAACTTCAGACTTCAAGGGTGGTCAACTATTCAGGGGAGAAACATCAGGCTCAAATTTATCTCTGAATCAACTCAGAGCGAAAATCACATATTTTATTCGCAGAGCGGATCCTGACAATACACCCGCAGGTCACGATCCGAGGAAAGTTGCCTCATTCTTAAATTTCTTTAATTGCATGGATTTTGAACATCTCCGTTCATACACTGGCTGGAAGTCTTCCAGAGTGTTCTTTCGCCGCTATGCGAAGCAAGTAGAGGAACTAAAAGAGATCTGTGGTAGCAGTTGGTCGCGGTGTTAACCCTACTGTTTAACTCTGCGAGGAACAGTGGTCTTAATTAGGACGATTAACTCCAGGGTGAGTGTGTAGTTACATACTGTACTACAAACTAAGTGAGGGCACTGTGTTGCCCATCCAGACTGTTCCATTTCCGAAGGTGAACCTTGCATAAGTGCAGACATGTGTGCCGAGCGTTTCTAACGCTAATGTCATTGATTTGTAATACAGGCTTTTATGACTTTGATACCTCGGTATCTTAAAAGTGGCATCTAATGTTTTTCTTTCAGACAAACAAGCCCTGTTTACTATCATACTTATGCTTAAAGTTTTGGGTTATCCTCTTCTTATATATATATATATATATATATATATATATATATATATATATATATATATATATATATATATATATATATATATATATATATATATATATATATATATATATATATATATATATATATATATATATATATAATTGTGGTTAACCTGTCTATTTATTGCCTGTCAATAATCTGGTTCTTGAGAACCTTGCGTCTCCTTCACCTGTGTCAATTTACTGGTATAATTGAGCATTCATTCTATGTACCTTATCTGGGATAATTCTAATAGAATTGTTCCTTTATGCAAGCTATGTTGCATTGGTTTTCCTCCTATGCGGATATAAAACCTTTGTCCAATACAAGTATTGTGCGGAAAACTGGTCGATATTTCATATTGACGCAGTGGTCCTTTACAAACTATGCTTTACTTAATATAGGGCGAGACCACTATATTAGCTTGCCTGGTATTCGTACATAGATATATGTACTCTTCGAGACTTTTCCAGAGTCTAGTAGGACTCTTCCCTGTAGGGGGCAGGAAGCTCTAACATAGTTTATAGTTAGTTGAAAAGATGTATAACGGTAACATCTTAGGTCTCTAGGTCTAGTCGACCGGGAAAAAATTACCTCCG
>NC_090729.1:188243159-188245659 GCF_036898095.1 Palaemon carinicauda | reverse complement strand
TTTACTATTAGATTTCCTTTGTTTATTATCATAGCCTCTGTACCATGGTCTACCGACGTCTGGGTTAGAGTTCTTTTGCTTGAGGGTACAATCAGGCACACTGTTTTAATTGTTTCCTTGTTTTCTTTCCTCATTGGGCTATTTTCCATGTTGGAGTCCTTGGGCTTCTAGCATTCTGTTTTTCCAACAAGGGTTTTTAGCTTATCTAATAATAATAATAATAATAATAATAATAAAAATAATAATAATAATAATTATTATTATTATTATTATTATTATTATTATTATTCAAAGCAGCATTACCAATCTGAAAAACGTAAGCAATATAGCTAATATCTAGAACACACACTCTCTCTCTCTCTCTCTCTCTCTCTCTCTCTCTCTCTCTCTCTCTCTCTCTCCCCACCACGGCTTCTCAGAGCTGACCTTACCCGTACCAACCACCCTCCCAAATTCTGGCAAAGATTTTGGAAACACAAGACGGGATAAAAAAAAGAAAAAACCAAAACACGCCTTGAATATATTAAAAGACTTTCCAGCAGCCGAATGGAAACATGACACCTGACAGCTTCCTTGTAAACTCTCATCGCAAAAAGACCAGCGGGAAATGAAACCAGGTCGAAGGCGAACTCACCTCCGCAACAGGAGCTCGAAGTCGGAGAAAAATCTAAAGACCAACATCCGAGCCAGCGATACTATTCGGAGGGAAATCTGAGGCCGAAAGAGGCTGATCAAACATTTACATAGAGTTCATTTTTTACCCCCTTTTCTGAGAGTCTGGGGTAGGAGGGGTGGAGGGAGGTTTGAGGGAGGATAGAGGGAGGATAGAAAGAGGATAGAGTGAGGTTTGAGGGAGGATAGAGTGAAGATAGAGGGAGGATAGAAGGAGGATTGAGGGAGGCTAGTGGATAGTGTAGAGGAGGAGAGAGAGGGAATATAAGATACACTGTTAAAAATTACCTGTAAAAATATGGTAAAAATCCTGGAATAAGTGTTGCCAGGCATTTGCCGTTTAAAAACGGACATATTGACGTAAAGTAGTGATATTACGGTCATCAGCCGTAGGAGGTATTAAGAAAGTATGGTAAAATAACGGTCGCCTGTATTTTACTGAAATACAGTTGAGAACAGTATAATTTTACTGAAATACACCCGAGAACAGTATAATTTTACTGAAATACAACTGAGAACAGTATAATTTTACTGAAATACAGCTGAGAACAGTATATTTTTACTGAAATACAGCTGAGAACAGTAAAATTTTACTGAAATACAGCTGAGAACAGTAAAATATTACTGAAATACAGCTGAGAACAGTAAAATTTTACTGAAATACAGCTGAGAACAGTATAATTTTAATGAAATACAGCTGAGAACAGTATAATTTTAATGAAATACAGCTGAGAGCAGTATAATTTTACTGAAATACATTTGAAAACATTATAATTTTACTGAAATACACCCGAGAACAGTATAATTTTACTGAAATATAGCTGAGAACAGTATAATTTTACTGAAATACAGCTGAGAACAGTATAATTTTACTGAAATACAACTGAGAACAGTATAATTTTACTGAAATACGGCTGAGAACAGTATAATTTTACCGAAATACAGCTGAGAACAGTATAATTTTACTGAAATACAGCTGAGAACAGTATAATTTTACTGAAATACAGCTGAGAACAGTATAATTTTACTGAAATACAGCTGAGAACAGTATAATTTTACTGAAATACAGCTGAGAACAGTATAATTTTAATGAAATACAGCTGAGAGCAGTATAATTTTACTAAAATACATTTGAAAACATTATAATTTTACTGAAATACACCCGAGAACAGTATAATTTTACTGAAATATAGCTGAGAACAGTATAATTTTACTGAAATACAGCTGAGAACAGTATAATTTTACTGAAATACACCCGAGAACAGTATAATTTTACTGAAATACAGCTGAGAACAGTAAAATATTACTGAAATACAGCTGAGAACAGTAAAATTTTACTGAAATACAGCTGAGAACAGTATAATTTTAATGAAATACAGCTGAGAACAGTATAATTTTAATGAAATACAGCTGAGAGCAGTATAATTTTACTGAAATACAGCTGAGAACAGTATAATTTTACTGAAATACACCCGAGAACAGTATAATTTTACTGAAATATAGCTGAGAACAGTAAAATATTACTGAAATACAGCTGAGAACAGTAAAATTTTACTGAAATACAGCTGAGAACAGTATAATTTTAATGAAATACAGCTGAGAACAGTATAGTTTTAATGAAATACAGCTGAGAGCAGTATAATTTTACTGAAATACATTTGAAAACATTATAATTTTACTGAAATACACCCGAGAACAGTATAATTTTACTGAAATATAGCTGAGAACAGTATAATTTTACTGAAATACAGCTGAGAACAGTATAATTTTACTGAAATACACCCGAGAACAGTATAATTTTACTGAAATACAGCTGAGAACAGTACAA
>NC_090729.1:188211823-188226823 GCF_036898095.1 Palaemon carinicauda | reverse complement strand
TTTAGCATTTTCAAGTTCCCCTTCTACGTATTTGCTAATATTCTGAGCAAAACCTTTAAACCGTCTCACTCATTTGTCATTTTCAAGTTTCCCTTTTACGTATTTGCTAATTTTCTAAGCTAAAGATTCGAACAATCTCCCTTGACATTTTTTTTATCCAATTGCACCCTTTAGAAATCTCCTGCCTTCACCCTTTCTACAAAGGGGTGATTTCATTCCCTGTTTCATGATTACACCACTGCACTTTAATGGCGCTGTCTGCTCTTGTCAAGGGTGACTCAATCATTGCCCCCAATCTAATGTAGGTTGGTAATGGAAAGGCTGTAATGAAGAAGGGTGATTAATTCTCTCTCTCTCTCTCTCTCTCTCTCTCTCTCTCTCTGTTACAAATGAAGTAATACTGAACGTTGTTTTAGAGCAGCATCGAGCAATCAATGAAATACGAATATACTGTTGTTTCGTTTATAGGTTTAAAGGCCGCTCATGAATGGCAAATGCAAAGGACAGTGACATTGCCATAGCAGGACAATGCCCTAGAGGACTGACCATATATACATATGATCAGCACCCAAGCCACCTTTCCACTTAAGCTAGGGCCAGAGAGGGCCAGGCAATGGCTGCTGAGGACTCAGTAGGTGGCCCTGTAGGCTCCCCAAAACTTAGACAGACACCACAAGGAAGCTATAGAGATTGAGAGGGACTCGAACCCTAGTCCGATGATCACCAGGCAGGGAGGTTTCAAATAGGCTACCACAATATAAAAATAATTGAAATTACATTTAGATTAAACTTTCAATTACATTCAATTTGAACTTGAATCACATTAAACTCAAATTGATTTGAATTTCAATGAAATTTTACTAAAAATTAAATTTGATTTAATCGAAATTTAAATGTATTGAAATTACATTGAACTTACATTTCACTAAAATTTTAATTAGATTGAATTTTAAACTTGAAATACATTAAACTAAAAATATATAATCGGATGAAATCTGAACTTTAGTCTAATCCAATATCGTTTTGTAAATCCGATTTAAGCTTCAGTTTCCTTCCAATTCCAAATTCTTTAGAATTAAGGAGCTCAAACTTCAATCACATCTAAGTCGAACTTCATTTCCTTGTAATTCAAACATTTTTTTTTAATATTAGAAACCTAAACTCCAATCCATTTAATTCAAACTTCAATTCATTAAATTTCAAACATTTTCTATATCAGGGAACCCAAACTTCAATCCCATTCAACTCAAAATTCAATTCCATACAATTCAAACTTTTTTTAATATCAGGGAACCAAAAATTTCATCATAATCAATTCAAAATTAAATTCCTTGTAATTCAAACATCTTCAATGTCAGGAAATATAAACTCAAACTTCTTACAAATTCAAACATTTTCAATATCAGAAACCTAAACTTCAATGTCATTATCAAATTTCAATTCCTTACAATTCAAACATTTTCAATACCAGACTACTTAAACTTTAATCACATTCACCTCAAATTTCAATTCCTTCCACCTCAAACTCTTACACATCTCGGGATTGCAATTACGATTGTGTGTGACACCACTGCAAATTACATTTTCATATCTCTAATTTACTGACTATCTATTATTACTGTCATTACAGACGTACACACCAGTTCGCCATTTCCATGCAAAGCTTGATTTGCATATTAATACTAGATGAACGCATCTCATCTGCGTTTGCTCCTCTGTGTATATCGCTGTTGTCCTGAACTGTTTGTATAATCAAACATGCATGAAGCAAGAACAGGCATTACTATTTGCAACTAGAGGAAGTGTTTGAGTCTGGTGGTATGAAAATCTAGAGCATTTTGCGACCGTGTTATTATTATTATTATTATTATTATTATTATTATTATTATTATTATTATTATTTTTATTATCATTATTATTATTATTATTATTATTATTATTATTATTATTATTATCATTATTATTATTATTATTATTATTATTATTATTTATATATATATAAGAAGAGAGAGAGAGAGAGAGAGTGAGAGAGAGAGAGAGAGAGAATATATATATATATATATATATATAGTTGATAGATGGGTTCCTCTTAGGAATCGCAATTTAAGTAGGAATAAAATAGTCAATGCTGCTATCATCATCTTTATTCGGGAGCTTTCGACATAACTTATGTCATCTTCAGCCTATCTGCAATTATCATATGTAAAATTAATAAAATTAATAAAATCATCCTAAGTACATAGTTAGGAAGATACACTTTCATGAATTAATCAACTAGTTCTAAAATCAACCAATCAAGGAACATAAAACCTTAAAAAAAAAAAAAAATTATTACACACAACTATATAAAAGACTTAATAACTAATATAACTAGTCACCCGCAGGAGATGATGACCACCCATCCAGACCAGCAACCCACAGACCACACGGATCAATGGGTCACCGGTAACTGAACAGGTAAGCCCTCATTCAAGCTGGGTTTTGTCTTAAAAATATATAAAGACTCCAAGATTCTCAGCTGGCTGACGTTACTATGTCTGTCCGTAATTTTGAAATTTTCAATAGAAATGGCATGACCAGATTTAAATGCGTGGTCATAAATAGCGGACATTGGTTTTTTACTTAACGGTATTTTGGTTCTTACCGATCTCCCCATGTGCTCCGAAATCCTACACTGAAGCTGTCTAGACGTGCTTCCAGTGTAGCACTCATTACAGAGTGCACATTGAAAAAGTGTATATGACACCGGAACACAAGGGAGTAGGTAGACTCTCCTTATATTTAAACAGTGAGCCAACTGAGAACTTGTTAGTAAAAATTAATTTTAAATCTATGTGGGGATAACATTTCCCCACAACACTCATAACCTCTGTTCTTAGTCTCTCCGAAACAACCATAGTACGGAAAGGAGACATATAACTTTTTCTTATTGACTGTTTGAATTGTTAAATTTTGACTGTAAACTTTATCTAAAAACTTCTTGACTTGATTATAATAGAGGTTCAGAGGGAACCCATTGGTAATAAAAAATGATTTTAGAAAATTTTCTTCCTCATGAAACCCCAGATAAGTTGAACATACATGATAACATCTATATAACAGTGTTTTTATCGAATTAATTTTGTAGATTTTTGGTTCGGAGCTTAAAAAATGAGTGCTTAGTCCGGTAAAAGTGTTTTTTCGAAATAATCTACAAAATTAATTCGATAAAAACACTGTTATATAGATGTTATCATGTATGTTCAACTTATCTGGGGTTTCATGAGGAAGAAAATTTTCTAAAATCATTTTTTATTACCAATGGGTTCCCTCTGAACCTCTATTATAATCAAGTCAAGAAGTTTTTAGATAAAGTTTACAGTCAAAATTTAACAATTCAAACAGTCAATAAGAAAAAGTTATATGTCTCCTTTCCGTACTATGGTTGTTTCGGAGAGACTAAGAACAGAGGTTATGAGTGTTGTGGGGAAAT
Organism: Palaemon carinicauda; assembly: GCF_036898095.1. Classification (NCBI taxonomy): domain Eukaryota; kingdom Metazoa; phylum Arthropoda; class Malacostraca; order Decapoda; family Palaemonidae; genus Palaemon; species Palaemon carinicauda. Next base: position 188,223,351 of record NC_090729.1, on the reverse strand, counting down.
GTTATCCCCACATAGATTTAAAATTAATTTTTACTAACAAGTTCTCAGTTGGCTCACTGTTTAAATATAAGGAGAGTCTACCTACTCCCTTGTGTTCCGGTGTCATATACACTTTTCAATGTGCACTCTGTAATGAGTGCTACACTGGAAGCACGTCTAGACAGCTTCAGTGTAGGATTTCGGAGCACATGGGGAGATCGGTAAGAACCAAAATACCGTTAAGTAAAAAACCAATGTCCGCTATTTATGACCACGCATTTAAATCTGGTCATGCCATTTCTATTGAAAATTTCAAAATTACGGACAGACATAGTAACGTCAGCCAGCTGAGAATCTTGGAGTCTTTATATATTTTTAAGACAAAACACAGCTTGAATGAGGGCTTACCTGTTCAGTTACCGGTGACCCATTGATCCGTGTGGTCTGTGGGTTGCTGGTCTGGATGGGTGGTCATCATCTCCTGCGGGTGACTAGTTATATTAGTTATTAAGTCTTTTATATAGTTGTGTGTAATAATTTTTTTTTTTTAAGGTTTTATGTTCCTTGATTGGTTGATTTTAGAACTAGTTGATTAATTCATGAAAGTGTATCTTCCTAACTATGTACTTAGGATGATTTTATTAATTTTATTAATTTTACATATGATAATTGCAGATAGGCTGAAGATGACATAAGTTATGTCGAAAGCTCCCGAATAAAGATGATGATAGCAGCATTGACTATTTTATTCCTATATATATATATATATATATATATGTATATATATACATATATATATATATATATATATGTATTTAAGTATATATATATATATATATATGTGTGTGTGTGTGTGTTTGTGTGTGTATGTGTATGTACGTGTGTGCGCGCTTGCTACTCTATTAATACATGCTTATTTGAGTGTATGCATGCAAGGGTCCACTAGCGCCATTTACATCCCACGCACACGGAAATATCTTTCGTAAAAAGCGAACGGTATCCCTCGTTTTACGCTTTATTATGTCCTGTTAAGTGAATTGGAAAGCTTTTACCTAAATGGAGAGCAGAAATGTGAATACCATTTACATTTCATAGAGGGTTAAAAGTGTGATGTTTTGCAATGAACTTAATGGCTCTCCAGGATATAGATTCAGAGTGGTTGATGTAATTGTCTACGAGGAATATATTGGTAACACCTGACTGAGAAAACTAGAGTGGAAATTGAATCATAGTTCGCTTTATAATTCCAAGAATTATTTGGTTAATTATGTAAGAGAAATCGATTGATAACAGCTGACAAAAAAATAATGGAAACTGAATCCCAGTTGGCTTTAAAACTCCCCGAAATATCTTGTTAATTGTATAGAAGAAATAGATTGATAACAACTGAGAAAACTATAGCGGAAATTGAATCAAGGTTCGCTTTATAATTCACAGAATTATTTGGTTAATATAGTATAAGGAATACACTGATAACACCTGAGAAAACTATAGTGGAAATTGAATCACGGTTCGCTTTATAATTCCCAGAATTATTTGGTTTATTCTAAACGAAGAACAGATTAATAATACCTGACTGAGAAAACTATAGTGGAAATTGAATCACGCTTCGCTTTATAATTCCCAGAATTATTTGGTTAATTGAGTATAAGAAATAGACTGATAACACCTGAGAAATTTATAGTGGAAATTGAATCATGGTTCGCTTTAAAATTCCCAGAATTAATTGGTTAATTGAGTATAAGGAATAGACTGATAACACCTGAGAAAACTATAGTGGAAATTGAATCATTGTTCGCTTTAAAATTCCCAGAATTATTTTGTTTATTCTAAACGAAGAACAGATTGATAATACCTGACTGAGAAAACTATAGTGGATACTGAATCATAGTTCGCTTTAGAGAGAGAGAGAGAGAGAGAGAGAGAGAGAGAGAGAGAGAGAGAGAGAAATACAAGGAGTTACAAGGATTTTGGATGTCTCAAAGTCTTTTTTAGTCCATCCGCGGAGACTCTACTTGCTCTTAAAGCATTGAGAGAGTTCTTATTCGTTTACCGTGTTACTGTTTACTACATCTGCTGGAAATCTATTCCAAATATTTGCTATTTTGTATGTAAAGAAACTGCCACATTGAGAGAGAGAGAGAGAGAGAGAGAGAGAGAGAGAGAGAGAGAGAGAGAGCCAAATCCTTAAGGTCTTATTTTGAAACGAGCCTCCATTGAAGGGCTAATTTGAAGTCTATGTGTTTTCGTACAGTTCTATCACACATATGCAAAGAACATAATACAGAGAGAGAGAGAGAGAGAGAGAGAGAGAGAGAGAGAGAGAACCAAATCCCAAAGGTCTTATTTTGAAACGAGGCTCCATTACTGGAGAGAAAAAAAATACAAATTAGCTTCATTTGTGCTCTTCCTTTTTTTTCTCTTCATTTCCCCCGAATTTCCGTAAAATTCTCTCGTTTTACTTTCACCTGAAACTTTCCAGGCTCTCTTTTCCTGACAGCCTTCCTGCACGGAGGCAATTGCCCCACTATTCGTTAAAACGATTTTAAATTTTGTTTTCATTAAAAAAAGTGCAAAGAGCGTCGGACTTAAAAGCAAATCATTCCTGTTATATCTCTGGTCATCGAGTTGCTTTATCAGGGAAATCAGAAATCAATGGAAAACTATGTCTCTCTCTCTCTCTTTCTCTCTCTCTCTCTCTCTCTCTCTCTCTCTCTCTCTCAATAAATAAATATTTCTGCTCCACTCTAAGAATGCCAGTCCCCCCCCCTCTCTCTCTCTCTCTCTCTCTCTCTCTCTCAATAAATAAATATTTCTGCTCCACTCTAAGAATGCTAGTCCCCCCCTCTCTCTCTCTCTCTCTCTCTCTCTCTCTCTCTCTCTCAATAAATATTTCTGCTCCACTCTAAGAATGCCAGTCCTCTCTCTCTCTCTCTCTCTCTCTCTCTGTCTCTCTCAATAAATATTTCTGCTCCACTCTAAGAATGCCTCTCTCTCTCTCTCTCTCTCTCTCTCTCTCTCTTTCGATAAATATTTCTGCTGCACTAAGAATGCCAGTCTCTCTCTCTCTCTCTCTCTCTCTCTCTCCATAAATATTTCTGCTGCACTAAGAATGCCAATCCTATCTCTCTCTCTCTCTCTCTCTCTCTCTCTCTCTCTCCATAAATATTTCTGCTCCACTCTAAGAATGCCCTCTCTCTCTCTCTCTCTCTCTCTCTCTCTCTCTCTCTCTCTTTCAATGAATATGTCTGCTCTACTCTAAAAATGGCAGTTCTCTGAGACATAGATATTTATGACTTTAAGCTGTAATGTTGATGAAAATATTTCCTGTAATAAAAATCTTACATAAAACAATTCTATTTTCTATCCTCCTGTATTTCCACATCAACATTTGTAATAGTAGTCCAACATTTTGGATGAAAAGGAGAGAGAGAGAGAGAGAGAGAGAGAGAGAGAGAGAGAAAGAGAACTACCTAGTTGAGTATATGCAGCTTTTTGACAAGCATCACACTATACGGTCTACAATATCTTCCCTTTATAATAACGTAAATTACTTTTTTCTTTTTCTTTAATTTTATCATTCATAGATTACCTTACATACTTCCCAGCATATTAATGCATTACTCCTGAGTATATTGAGATTTTCATTTTGGACCCGGAAATCTATTTTCTATATATTCATTCAATTGTTTAATTAATACATTACATTACATACATCCCAGCATATGAATGCACTACTCTTTAGTATATTGAATTTTTCATTTTGATACTGGAAATTGCTTTTTTATATTTTGTTAATTTCATTATTCATACATTACATTACATACATCCTAATATACCAATGCACTACTCCCGAGTATATTGAGTATATTTCCCACCGCTTCCGATCACATCAGCAACTTACTCCATGCAAAACTTCATTTGCATACTAACCTCAGGTTAACATATCCCGCCTCCGTTTGCAATCCGAACACCACTGTTGTTTCTGCTGTGCTTGTCTGATCAAACATGCATGGGGGAGGGCGATTACATTTACTCTTTGCATCGTGATGAATGCTCTGTGTTTTCGGAGGCCCGAAAACCGCGGACTGTATTCAATCTTTCTTAATTTTTATTTTTTTAGGCTGCGGGAAGGCGCGGAGAGTGGATTCTTATATCGCTCTGATAAATTGGGACGAAGCCCGTATTGACGTGTATGGGATGGTGATTTGGTCGCGTATATTGAATAAGGGATCGATAGGGATTAGTGGACTTATAAGAATGGCAGGCGTAGTAAAGATTATAGAGGTGGTAAGAGTGTCACGACAGAGGATGAATGATGGAGAGAAAATGAAGAAGGTTTAGGAGGAACCAGAGGGGGAGAAATCGAGTGGGAGACAGAGAATTAGAAGGCAAAATATGGTGAAGGATGATATGGAGAGAATAGGTTTGGTGGAAGAAGATGCCTTTGATAGAAGGCATTGGAGAGGGTGCATCAGGCAACCAACTCTTTATTGGAAGTATCACTGTGGGAAAGAAGAGGTAGAGAATTCGATGGCGAAATATGGTGAGGGATGATATGGAGAGAAGAGGTTTGGTGGGAAAGGATGCCTTTGAGAGAAGGCATTGGAGAGGGCACATCAGGTAACCGACCCCTTACTGGAGGAACAACGATGAGAAAGAAGAAGTAGAGAATTCGATGGCGAGATAAAGTGAAGGATGATATGGAGAGAAGAGGTTTAGTGGAAGAGGATCCCTTTAAATTAGGCATTGGAGAGAGCGAATCAGGCAACCGATCCCTTACTGGAGGAATAACAGTAGGAAAGAATAGGTAGTATTCGATGGCAAGATAAAGTGAAGGATGATATGGAGAGAAGAAGTTTGGTGGAAGAGGATACCTTTGATAAAAATCATTGGAGAGGGAGAATCAGGCAACCGACCCCTTATTTGGAGGAATATTGGTGGAAGAGAAGATTTAGAAAATTATATGGTGAAATAAGGTAAAGGATGATCTGGAGAGAAGAGGTTTGGTGGAAGAGGATACTTTTGATAAAAAAGCATTGGAGAGGGAGAACCAGGCAACCGACCCCTTATTGGAGGGATAATAGTGAAAAAGACCAAGATTTATGGTAGAGACATGGAAAGTGAATATTCAAGAGGGGTCAGAGGAGAGGTTTTCAACAGGGGTGCTAATATTAGAAAAACAAAGAGCGAATGTTTTTCTTAACTTTACCTTGCCTTAAGCTCTGTTAAGTTTGCTTAAAGTCTTAAAAAAATGCCAAAGAATATTTAGGTGGCTTCGTCCTGTTATAAGGAGTCTTCTCTATGGTATTACCTCTAAAAACTATTCATTGCTGCTTGAATAAAGTTTGTAAGAAATTTCGTGTAAGTTTTGTCTTGCATCAATAATTGAAATAAGAAAAAGGTGATTATATCTAATAACATTAATAATAACAACAACAACAACAACAATGTATGTAATAATTGAAATCATATAAAAAAGGGATTACATGTAACAACAACAACAACAATAACGTCAACAACATTTCCTGCAATCATTGAAATCATATAAAAAGGGGATTATGTCTAACAACAACAACAAAAACAACAATAGCAACAACAACAGCAACATTGCCTGCAATCATTGAAATCATATAAAACGGGAATTATATCTAACAACAATAACAACAACATCAACAAATGCATCATTGTTTTAAATTTATTGATATATTTGAATCATAAACTGATTTTATCCTAAAACTCTTTTTCCTTTTTATAATCATTAGAATTCAAGAAAATTGAAACTAGTAGTATGGTGAAACTCTCTCTCTCTCTCTCTCTCTGCACTATGTCTCTCTCTCTCTCTCTCTCTCTCTCTCTCTGCCCTGTGTATCTCTCTCTTTTTCTCTCTGCCCTCTGCAATCTCTCTCTCTCTCTCTCTCTCTCTCTCTCTCTCTGCCCTCTGCAATCTCTCTCTCTCTCTCTCTCTCTCTCTCTCTCTCTTTTCCCTGTGTATCTCTCTCTTTTTCTCTCTGCCCTCTGCAATCTCTCTCTCTCTCTCTCTCTCTCTCTCTCTCTCTCTCTCCAGTGTATGTATGTGTGCACGACTAGACGAACCAGAGATCGTCAAATTTCGTCGTCTTCTTACGACTTTTCCGGGAAAATCTAATAACGACCTCGGTTTGGATTCAATTCCCTTTATTTCGGAATCATATATCAGTCGGCAAAGGCAAATAAAACAGACTTTGCATAAGGGATTTGGTAAATAGCGAAATTTCCTTTTAGAAAAAGACGGGGATATATTTTTTCGCTTCCATCCCATTTTTCTATTTCGAAGTTCCCGGCTAAGTGAGATTTAAGCAGGCGAAGATCGATGATGAAATATTATTATTATTATTATTATTATTATTATCAGCTAAGCTACAAACCTAGTTGAAAAACAGGATGCTATAAGCCCTTATTACTATCATTATCATCATCAATGATTATGATAATGATTATGATTATTATAACTATTATTATCTAGAAGCCCAAGTGCTCCGATAGGAGAAAATAGCCCTGTGAGGAAAGTAAATAAGGAAATAAATAAACTATAAGTAAAGTAATGAGCAGATAAAATGACACATTCTAAGATGGAAACAACGTTAAAATGGGTCTTTCATAGATAAACTATATAAAAGAGACTTATCTCAACCTATTCAACAAGGCATTCGCTGAACGTGTAAACATAGTAAAAATGTCATAAAAAAAATTTATTTTCTAGATAGATAAATAGATAGATTAAGGATCACAGTTCACTAACGATCGTAGCTCCAGAGCAAAAAGGAAAACTGTAATCTATTCTATCATTTGTTTAATCATAACAATTCATAAATATTCATGATATTGTTAAAGCATTGGTAATGATGTTGATGATAAATATAATGAAATTTAAGCTATATAAAATTTTTTTAATAATAATAATAATAATAATAATAATAATAATAATAATAATAATAATAATGAAAATAACAGATTTCACCAGGGCATGACTACTTCCTCTCCCATACTCGAGAGTCGAGGAGAGCTGAGCGTGACCTGATATATATATATATATATATATGTGTGTGTGTGTATATACAGTATATATACATATACATATACATATACATATACATATATATATATATATATATATGTATGTGTGTGTGTGTGAATCCATACACTTGCTCTTCATCATACAGGGGAGATATCCTATATACATCTAAATGTCATACATCATACATATGACAGCCCACGCGAGCATTGCAATTTCGCAAGCACCTTCGCCGATCTCGTACCAATATTTGCTTACGAAGGCAAAACACGATCTGCCTTAAAGTGGAGCAGCCGTGGGCATGAAAGCCTTTCGTTGCATTGTGATGCGAAACTGATTTGTTATTTGCATCGCTCCCATGCAAAAAAGGGTAGAAGAGATTGCTTCAAACGCTTCGAAAGTGACGTTGGAGGGAGGTATCATCAAAAATAGCAGAATGTTGCTTCTACGTGGTATTGATGAATGGAGTTTATTTTCGCTACTTTTTATGGGTGTATATGTTTATATGTTTATATATGTACTTATGTATGTATATATATATATATATATATGTGTGTGTGTATATATATATATATATATATATGCATATAAATATATTATATAGATGCATATACAGATATTATATATATAAATATATATATATATACATATATATATATATATATAAATATATATATATATATATATATGCAAATATAAATATATCATATATATATATATATATATGCAAATATAAATATATCATATATACAGTGTATATATATATATATATATATGCAAATATAAATATATCATATATATATATATATATATATACAGATAAAAGTTATTCGCTAATAAAAACCTATATTTATAAGCATATAAACTTTGCATTCGTATACTCGTCAGCCATTTCTCAAAACTGATGCTCTCAATAACACTCACTTTCATCCACAATAAAAATCATGGAATTCTGAACTCAAGAGTTTATGGATTTTCAATTTATGAACCTTTTTGAATAAATAAACACAGTTTGGAATGTTACTGCTTACAAATCACTAAAATATTTAGTTACTCTTGAAGTTATTATGACTTAAAACCAAAGATCATTTTTCTTATATTATTGCATTAATAGAAAATGCCAATTTTTTCATGGAAAAGGAACATTTTAATATATAATTCGTATCTTAATGCAACTTATATTTGATTTAGAAATACATCATAAGTATTGCTTTAGTTAGAATTTAAAATAACACATTGCACTTATCCAATCTTTAATAACATACAAAAAATCATTAAAAATATGACTTTTAAAATAACTTTATCGGAAATATTAGAGATACATAACCCTTTCTGGGTGGGGATACCATAACGTGGTGACAGGGTTTGTGTATCACCATGATCAGCAAAGCTGTACTAGTCAGGGCCACCTCTACTAGGTTGATTTGCTGTGAGCGAGCAGATTAGTCTCCTACCTTTGCCAAACCGCAGTGGACAGCGTGGTGATGAAAACTGGCCAAACCTCAGACTTGAATAAGGAGATGTTTGGCATCTTTGTCTTGCAGTGGATTAGAAACGACTGCTTTTGTTGTTAATGTTTGCTGTATATATATATATATATATATGTATATATATATATATATATATAATGTATGTATATATAAACAGTATATATTTATATATAATTATTTATTATATATATATATATATATATATATACATGTATGTATATACGTACATATACATTTATACATACATATATATACACACACACATATATATATATATATATATATATGCGTAAAAATCACAGGAAAACGTGATGCTCAGATGCAGAAGAACCACAGGGAAAATGAAAATACAGAATATACACTTGAGTCCTGACTAGTTTCGTGATACTTCCTCAGAGGACTGATTTATTGAGAGAGGTTTCTTACATTTTATAGGGAAAGCAAAAGTACGAACATACATATAGAGATTTAGAGAACAATGACACTCCCTTACCCGCTACCTGGGCTTGACTCAGGTGTGCGTAGGAGGAGTCCGAAAGCTCGTTAGACACCTGCTAAAAAGGGTCATTTCTAGTGGCGGGTATATTCTTGTTTTCTTCTTATTTTACTTTCATTACAGTTATTTATATGTCAATGCACAAAATTACAAATATATATACATATATATACATATATATATATATATATATATATATACACATACATATACATATACATACATACACACATACATATACATATACATACACATACACATATACATATATATACATACATACAGATACAAATACATATACATATACATAAATACTTACACATACACATACATATACATACACATACACATATACATACATATACACACACATATATACATGTATACATATATACACATACATACATACCTCAGTCCTCTGAGGAAGTATCACGAAACTAGTCAGGACTCAAGTGTATATTCTGTATTTTCATTTTCCCTGTGGTTCTTCTGCATATATATATATATATATATATGTATATACAAACTTTTAATATAATTTAATGGGATTTATCAATCATAATTCTAACTCTGTGAATTAAAAATAAGAAAAAAACTACAAAAAAAGTACCCTAGATTTTTTTTTTTTTTTTTTTTTTTTTTTTGGTAGATATTACAAACAGCGGTTACCTGAAGGGTATTCAAGCGTGACTACCATTCCTCATAAGAAAAAGATTTTATCGAATGGAATACGGCTGGCAAATCAAATATCTCCACCACAGAAACTTTGAAATGAAATGAATAAATTCTTGAAATAGTTTTCTGTAGATGTTTCGAAGAATTTTTCATTTTATTGTTTCATTTGATTTTCGAGATATCTGCATTATAGAAATTCTGTCCATGTTAGATTTTTAAATGGAATAAATAAATTCTTGAAATTGTTTTCTGTAGATTTTTTCAAGAATTTTTCATTTTATTGTTTCATTTGATTTTCATATCTACATTATAGAAATTCAGTTGGCCAATGTTTTTATTTATTTAGATATTTCTATATATTTCATAATCTTTATTACTTATATAACATGTGAAAAGGTACACTTCATAGAGTATTGATATCTATAATTGGGCTTATGATGAGCTAACCACATATTTGCTGCGGACATGAATATATTTTGGTTAAATTTTGAGTTTTTAATTCTATGACTGAGTTCCAACTCTTTGCTCTTAGAATACTGGAATCTGCTCTATATATTTTTAGTACTGCCTGTTTCCTGTATTCTATAATAAGTTCCCATAACTCAAAGCCCAAAAATCAAAAGAAAAATAGTATTATTGGAATTGGGATTTTTTTTATGAATTAATTGAAAGAGAAAATCCATGTAAGTATGTTTTAGTAATCACACTCATCTCCAAATTCGAATAGAATCCGAGTGTTTCTACTTCATGTCAAAAGATGGCAGCACACATCCCTTGTTTCATTCATGTGAATGGTTCTGTCCAATTGGAAAAGGATGATAGATTGATACTTATGTAGAAATATTTGTGGCAGGTATAAATTATATTCAGTATAAATTAAGTAGGTTTTTCTGGGCAATATTTAAACCAAAATGACGTCATGGAAGGTTCCAGAATGCAAGGATTACAGAACTCCACACATTGTTTATTTTCTTGGCCAATAGATGGCCATAGCAGCAGAGTACCAAATTACTAATTATCCCCATTATCCTCCCATTATAATTTTCATTATTTTATTTCTGTTGCTATTTGGGCATAAATTGCTATAAAACAGACACACATGAACTTGGTGTTCCTTGTTAACTGACCACAACTTATTTCTCAGGAAATTACAAATTTTACAATAAATGTGGCAGAAATATTTCCTCAGCAAACAATCGTTAGTTCAATTACATTTGGGGGTCAAGGGGGGTCGCCAGATATGCCAAATGTACTGAAATCGGAGCGACAATCATTCAATTTCACAGTTATTTTACCTAATTTCATTTACCTTTTTATGAAACTAAAATATAATTGATAGTTTTTAGGGTATGACATGTACCGCTAGTAAAAATTGCGTAGAATAACGATATTGTTATATTGCGAAAGGCATAATAACACAGACTCCCTAAGCTCCCTCCCCTACATCGTAACGAGTTTTACTTTACCGCCAATAGATGGCATCAGAGGCTCCTTGTCCCAACTAATATAGTATAATATTTGATGACCACGTGAGGCAAAAATGTGTGGTAGGAAGGTAGAGGCTAGAGAATCGGCAGTTGATAAATTGTCCAACGATCGTTCCCTTATTAAGAATGGATATTTTTATCAGAAAATGGTGTGAATTTTTTATATGTAATCAGAAGCAACCTGAGTTTACTTATAAAAGTGTTTAGCATTTCCTTTCTTCATCAGAACACATGAATGGGAAGCCATTTCCCTGTGCAAGTGACCAAGATAACAATCATCAGCATAGTTAAGGTTGGTGGGACGAGTTTGGGACAGCGCTGCCAAATGGAATTTCCTCGAATTGAGA
>NC_090729.1:188202264-188209764 GCF_036898095.1 Palaemon carinicauda | reverse complement strand
GTATGTTGTATTTAATGTGCAGGTGGATACGGAGGATATAGTTTTTTGTCATTACTCAATGGGGGAAATGTTGAGTCAGATCCCGAAGGTGAGATTTTCACTAAACATGTTTTTGAAAGGAGAAAATTTATATTTTGACAGAACTACAGGGAGGTCTCCTGAATACTTTTACTTCACTAGACACTGATAATGACTTATAAATGTCTTCTCCTCCGTTTTGAATGATAAGATACTCACAAATACTGATGGAAAGTAGTATTCTTGAAAGAAAAGTTATCAAAAATCAAAAAAATTTCTTGTTTTATCAAATGTCGCTGTGCCAAAAAGTGTATTGCATACTGCCTATCAAGACCAGATGGGATGCATCAGAAGCCAGTCAACAGCACATCAACCAGATACTCAAACTGCAGCAACTGGGGGCTGGAATAAGAAAGGAAATCTGTGGCAGATACTTGGACAAAGGGCCATCCATTGCGGAGAGTTGCCTGCAGCTGAGCAAGTGTGGATGCGAGTCAGATGCAATTGCGAAGGGTGCCAGGTGTCTTCTCTCATCTTCAGGCAAGAAGTAAATGGAAGTAGCCTCGGTGGGACTGTCAAGTTGGGCGGAGGGCCGTACCGAGTCTGGGACAAAGCTGCTCTCCCATTGGCTGAGGCGCTCGCCAGGAGGGGATCTGTCACAGTCAGGCTGTTGCTACGCTCACGGTCATCGGAGTTAGGCAGGGACTGCGTAGGATCAGAAGGGGCTCCTTGTGCTACACGTTGATTGGCCAATCCTCTGCTTGGACAAGGCTTGGCATCAGGCAAGCTGTTCTGCTGCTCTGTTCATAGGTCCGGAAAGTCCCGGGCTGGGAGAGTCTCAGTTCCAAGCAGGCTGCCGGGTCGCTGATTGTCGTCGAAGTGCTCGCCAAGAGGTTGGGTGGTGTTCTTACGACAGATGAGGAGGAGCCATATCTCTTGGATTGTGTTAAGGTTCGGCTTTTCCTGCTGGATTAACGGAGCCACAAGGATCCTGAGCCTTCCGCTGTTCGGGGTATTGACGATGATCGTAGTATTCATGATGGTGTCCTCATGTTTGATGTCCTTGTTTTACACCAGTTGTTGTTGCATCTTAAGAGCTTTGTTTAACATGGCAGGACAAAAGTTTCGAAAGTCGCATCATTGCCTTTCCAATATAACGGCCGTGGCACCCATGAACGGCCCGGGGCGTTCATGGGTGCCACGGCCGTAGGTATAGATGACATTGGACTTCGGAAAGTCTTGCATTGGCAGGCCCGGGATGTTCTTCATGATGAGATATCTGGTCCTCATGGTTTGGTAATAAAATATAGATTATTAAGTTAATCTCGTTATCCTCTTGAGCAGCCATAACGTTGTTCCTGATGATATCCTTCATGGCCTTCTCGTCTTGCTGATACTGCTTGTGCATAATGCCCACATAGTACAGGTTGACTTTGAAAGTACTGCTCTCGCTGCTGTGCTCAGTCTCGTGTCAATTGTCTACACACACACACACACACACACACATATATATATATATATATATACTGTATATATAGTATATGTATATAAATATATACTATATATATACTATATATATATATATATATATATAAACTGATGTATATATGTATATATATATGCATATATATATATGTGTATATATATATATATATATAAACTGATGTATATATGTATATATATATGCATATATATATGTGTATATATATATATATATATATATATAAACTGATGTATATATGTATTTATATATGCATATATATATATATATATATATAATGTGTGTGTGTGTGTATATATATATATACCTATATATATGTATACTATATATATAGTATATATATAAATATATACTATATATATACTATGTATATACTATATATATATATATATATATATAAACTGATGTATATATATATATATATATATATGATATTTATATGAACCAAATTACTCATTTCTTTGAAATGGTTATTATTACTATATCATTTCAATATATTTTAACTCTTATGCCAAATTTGTTACTTTAATAAAAAAAAAACAACCGAAGGTCCTATGATTAAAATATGAAAACAAAAAAATATGTTTCTGACTAAAAATCAAGAAGAATAAAAATTTCATTTTAATTCTTGCATTATAATCAAACATATGATAAGTTAAAAAGACTTCATTATTTTCTTCTAATAAAATTGTTAAAAACATCTTTCATAAATCTATATATTATAAGGAATCTTCAGTTTTGGTTGTTATTCCTTTAAAGCGTTCGGCCCAAATAGATTATTTTGATAATCATTGCCTTAGGTTCTGTCTTTTTTAATTAATACATTAACTTGAAAAACGTTAATATTCAATGGATTTCCACTCCATACGAATAAAATATCTATCGAAATAAGATTTTACTAAGCAATTTGCAATTGTCCTTTGCTCTTTTAGGTAATTGAATGAACAAAACAACTATTCCTTAATAGTTTACCCGATGGTGTGTTCTGATTGGCTAATTCAGTCGAGAAGCAACGCCCCAAATGTTCCTATTGGCTGAGACAATCGAGAAGCGAATCCCCAAATGTTCCTCAAAACTAGATTTCACCAGAATTTAATCTTGAAAAAGCCTCTCTGGCGCCATCTATTGGTACTTTATAAAAACACGTGAAAATTCAGTCAATCACCAAAGAAACTATTGTATTCTTTCTTGGAAAATACTTCAGAAATCTCTCATACACATGTATGAGCATAAATATAATGAAATATAAAAATATATATGATAAAAATACTAAAATTAGAAGTATCATGACAGATATAAGAAACCTTAGAGGGTATTCTCGACTATAGTTCGGGCAAAATTGTACAAGCAAGCAGTAGGGGTTCAGAATTGCCAATACTCTATGTACAGACAATATTCTATAATGAAGATTAGACAGTGGGTTGGATAATATATTAATGAACAAATATGTATGTATTTCAATTATCTTTTCACCACCTTGCTTAAATGCTTATGAACAGATTATTTAGCAGGATTCTCTCGTTTTATAGAGTCGAAAGGTTTGCCGCCCCTAATCCACCATAGAAATGGATGTAAACATTAGATTCTTTTAACTTTTAAAGATAGAAAATTTCAAACAATTAAACAAGTTGTTCCATGTCTAGTTCATATAATTAAAAGTGGAGTTTAGGATCATATATGAAGAGAGATCATTCATAAAGGGTGTGGCAAATATGTGGGATTATTCACAAACTATTTTATCTAAAAGAACTATCAGCAGACGACAATATATTAGCAAGGAATCCTATCAGGTTACCAATCGCGGACTAACCAAGAACATTGTAAACATGGCTTTATCTGTCCAGAGTACAGATATTATTTGGAAAACTCTTAAAGTATAATCCTACTTCATTGATATTTTGGTTTTCATATATATAAGTATTGTAAGACTTGTTATTTTCTCTATATTAACATATCTAAGGTGTCGTGAGGTTGGCTATCCTGGTACGTACGTAACCTTCTATATTAAAAACAGCATTTTCCTTTTAAATTTGAATAATTGATGAAAAGTATTTCTCATAGTTTAAGAACCTGATGATAGACCTCAAGATTATGAAATTATTCTTATAAGTCTATCAAGAATATGAACAAATGATCACAACTGAAAGAATTGACATGAGGCAGAGCTTATTTAATATAAAAAAAAAAAAAAGCTATTGTGTGATATTCTCACAAAGCCATAAAAAATCCAGGGACAAATATATGTCTGTTATTCCAAAGGGAAATTCTTATTTTTCAATTACTAGAACGCAATCATGACCTATGTTAAGATTAAATTGAAAGTTTAAAGGGAATTTTGAACGTCAGTTCTGGTATTACTGACGAGGATGACGTCAATACCGAAGGGTTTCAGGTTGTCCAACATAACAGTAGATGATTTACGTCACCATAAACAAATAAATGGTAATTATAATTTTATAGCCAAACACAAACATTCCTTCAATTAAGATATACTATCTATATTGAACTAAAAAGCCTTTGCTGTATTATATTGACTCTAGTTCATCCTCTTTTAGGGAATTAGAATTGGCAAACCTTGTACTCGATATGCTATCCTTGGAACATTGGGATTTACAATCATTTTTAGTTTTATAATGGTATATTTATTGACTTGCTCACATTTAAAATGTTTTTATCCATTAATCCGAAGGTTGTTTAATCTTGTTCAATTATTGAGTTAGAAAAGGACGTATGAGAATTTTTTCTCAAATATCAGGGTAAAATTAACCTAATTCTTGTAATATATTAAGTAATTTACTAAAACTAATAATAATAAAAACATAATAACACTAATATTAGTAGTAAAGAGAGTGATAATATAAATAGTGATATTAAACAAATGAATGAGTTGATGACAATGAAAACTGTAAAATAATTTCGTTGATCAAATGAAAACGAAATGATACTCCTGTATGTCCCCCATAATGCACCTCTCTCTCTCTCTCTCTCTCTCTCTCTCTCTCTCTCTCTCTCTCTTTACGAAAAGACAGTAAATTATAATAATTCGCTATCAAAACTTGCAAATACTTATAAAATATTTTTATTTTCTCTATACATGACGATTCAATACGTATTCAACTATGAATTTTAGGGAAATACTATTTATGTTTTTAATTGCCAAAATTATGCACTGGTAGGATTTGATACACTTAAACAACTTTGTACAGGAGAGCAATTGCTTTGGGCAAGTGCAGAGTGCCTTGCTACATCCTGTTTTGCATGCAAACTTAATAAGGCTCATTATTTCCTCTGATACCGGTGGCATCTGTCCTTGAAGACTATACTGTGGATGTTGTGTTGATCCCTTTACTTCAAAACCACATTCTAGAAGGCTAATTTGTGGCTGGGTATTAATCCTGGATGTTTCCAAAGTGCCACTTGATAATGAGCACGTTGGCAGTGTGTTTCAAAGCCATCCATTGTTGCTTAAAGGTTAAATAACTTTGGTGCAACATGCCATTTCCCTGCTCATGCTCGATAGTGTCTTATAGTGTCTTCAACCTCAACATTCTTGTCAGCTAAAGATGGGGGATTCGCAGGAGCTCATAGCTAAGATACAAAAGGATTTATAAGCATATGTTTTTTTAGGAGAGTTTTTGATAATATTCTCAAGTAGTTTATGAAATGGTTCAATTGGGAACAGTCTCGTTCTCGAGACACATCCCTCTTGGTCTACATGCTGAGTCTTCAGCAGCCTTTACCTGGCTCTCCCTTGTCCTAACTTGGGTGGAGAGGGGGCTTAAGCGCTGATCATATGCATATATGACTAGTCTCTGGGGCATTCTCCTGCTAGCTAGAGCATTGTCACTCTCCCTTGTCCCTGAATCTTGAGCGTTAGTCGTATGTATATTGGGCCAGTCTCTGGGGCATTGTCCTGCTAGCTAGAGCATTGTCACTCTCCCTTGTCTCTGAATCTTGAGCGTTAGTCGTATGTATATTGGGCCAGTCTCTGGGGCATTGTCCTGCTAGCTAGAGCATTGTCACTCTCCCTTGTCTCTGAATCTTGAGCGTTAGTCGTATGTATATTGGGCCAGTCTCTGGGGCATTGTCCTGCTAGCTAGAGCATTGTCACTCTCCCTTGTCCCTGAATCTTGAGCGTTAGTCGTATGTATATTGGGCCAGTCTCTGGGGCATTGTCCTGCTAGCTAGAGCATTGTCACTCTCCCTTGTCCCTGAATCTTGAGCGTTAGTCGTATGTATATTGGGCTAGTCTTTAGGTCATTCTCTTGCTCTAGCTTGAGCATTGTCACTCTCCCTTGTCTCTGCCATTCATTAGTAGCCTTTAAATCAAAACCCTTAAAACAGTCACCGGTGCCTCATAAAGTTAAAAGGGAGACTTCTTCTCGTCTCCGATAGGACAAAAATGTTAAAGACTCTTAAATCTAAACAAAAAAATGGGTTCTGCTCCTAAAATAAATCTTTACCTCTCCCCGTATCTCTTCCTCTTGCTTCTCCTCCCTTTATCGGGACATTATCATTTGTTCCCCCTTTCCTTCCTCCACAGGGAAATTTATATGGGCCGCCATCTCCATGCCTAAACTATGAGAAATTGATAAATTCAAGAATTTTGGACATTTTTACGAGGTAGATGTTTGGTCTCTCTCTCTCTCTCTCTCTCTCTCTCTCTCTCTCTTAGTCTTTTACATCCTTTTATCTCTCTCTCTCTCTCTCTCTCTCTCTCTCTCTCGCTTAGTCTTTTACATCCTTTTATCTCTCTCTCTCTCTCTCTCTCTCTCTCTTAGTCTTTTACATCCTTTTATCTCTCTCTCTCTTAGTCTTTTACATCCTTTTATCTCTCTCTCTCTCTCTCTCTCTCTCTCTCTCTCTCTCTCTCTCTTTTCGTTACTTTTGTTCTCTCGCTCTTTCTCTCTCTCCCCCTCTCTCTCTCTCTGGTCCCTTTAAACCACACCCCTCTTTCTCTCTTACTCTCTCTTACACCTTTATAACCCCCCCCTCTCTCTCTCTCTCTCTCTCTCTCTCTCTCTCTCCCAGGCAACAAGAAAATGGAGTACTCAATAAATGTTAAAAGGAGGCGCCTGTACCCCCAGGGGCTTCACAGAACTATAGTTTGCTTCTTCGGCTTGATTCAGATCATACATCTTTTTCTTTGCTTTGATAGAATTATAAATATTTACTTTCACTGTCAATACTACTTTAACTGAGATCAAGACATATGTATGAATTATCTAAGGGAAAAGATTTGTAATCTTTATATACTTCTGTACGTGATCCGTCAAAAATGAGGGCTAAATAGATAGATAGCCTATGCAAATACACATACACGCATCCCCTCTCAACACGGTATGACTGCTCCCTCTTCCCCTACTTGAGGGATGGTGAGAATGAGTAATATAAATTTTCATTCAATTAAAATCAACTTTGCTGATATAGATAAATATAAATAAATTTCTCTAAGATGACATTAATGTTCAATCCTTTTGCATATCACCATGATCAGCAAAGCTGTAGTTGTCAGGGCTACCCATACTAGGCTGGTTTGCCGTGATCCATCAGACGAAAATCTACACCATCTCAAATCTGCAGTAGCTAGCTTGGTAATAAAAAATTTCCAAACACCAGACATGAATTGACGTATCTGAGGCCTTTGTCCTGCAGTGGCCTAGAAATGGCTACATATGTTGTTGTTGTTGTTTAGAGGCCTTTTACAGACTATTCGCTTCAATCTTGCTTGGGGTTCTGGTGGTCTATGTGGTAATGTCTTTGACTGGTGATCGCCAGACTAGAGTTCGAATCCCTCTCAAACTCGTTAGTTCCTTTATTGGGTGCAACCTCACCATCCTTGTGAGCTAAGGACGGGGGTTTGTGAGAGCCTATGGGTCTACCTGGTGAGTTATCAACAGCCATTACCTGGTCCTCCCTGGTCCTAGCTTGGATAAAGATTTGGCTTGTGCGCTGATTATATGTATATATGGTTTCTCCAT